>NW_020954556.1:63428230-63451129 GCF_900497805.2 Vombatus ursinus
CATAAGGTTTCTCTCCTGTATGAATTGTCTGATGTCGAGTAAGCTGTGTTCTTTGACGGAAGGCCTTCCCACATTCATTACATTTATAGGGCTTTTCTCCAGTATGAATTCTATGATGGTAAGTAAGGGATGATCTATGACTGAAGACTTTCCCACATTCATTACATTCATGGGGTTTTTCTCCAGTATGAATTGTCTGATGTTCAGCAAGGTGTGAACTCCGGCGGAAGGCCTTGCCACATTTGATACATTCATAAGGTTTCTCTCCAGTATGGACTGCCTGGTGTTGAGTAAGTTGTGTGCTTTGGTGGAAGGTCTTTCCACATTCAGTACATTTATAAGGTTTCTCTCCATTATGACTTGTCTGATGGTTAGTTAACTGTGTGCTTAGAGAGAAAGTCTTGACACAGTCATTACATTTATGGAGTTTCTGACGGCAAATGAGTTGTATATTTTGACCTAAGGTTTCTCTGTATTCATTATAATTACAAGATTTCTCTGCAGTATGAATTCTGTGATGGGAAATAAGGGGAGAACTGTGACTGACGGCTCTCTCACATTCATGAGGTTTCTCTCCAGTATGCTTCCTAGAATATTGAAAAAGACCTCAATTACAATGGAAAGATTTCTCACATTATTTAAAAACATGAAATGCCTTTTAAGTAGATTCTATTATATCTGCTTAAGGTGAATAATAGCTGAACCTTTTTCTGTTTATATCATATTTATATAGATTCTTATAGGAACTATGGGTTGTGGAAAAAGGAATGACCTTAAACAGAAGTTTCTATTATATTTATTACATTCATGGCTTCTCATTTTTTGGAGTTCTTCTAGCTCAGTGGCTTCCCATTACCAGTATAATCAAATGAAAATTCCTGTTTGGCAATTAAAACACTTCTCAGTATGGCTCCCACTTGCTTTTCTAGCTTTATTCCCTTTCACTACTCCCTTCTAAATACTGTGTCATCCAGCTACACTGGCTTTCTTGATGTTCCTTACACAATTTCATCTTCAATCTCTGCCTTTGCAGAAGCTGTTCCCCGTGGTCAGAAGGTACTCCCTCCTCCTGTCTGTATCTTAAACTCCTTAGTTTCCTTCAAAGTTCAGCTCAAGCTCTACCATCTACATGAAACATTTCCGAATTCCCACTACTCGCCTCCACAGTTGCTAGTCTTCTCTCCAAAATAATTCCCATTTATTTTATACATACTTATATGCAAATATATTGTCTCCTCAGATGACATAAAATTAAGTTCCCTTGATGGCAGGGACCATTTTTCTGGTATCCCCAGTACCTGGCACACAGTAAACATTAAATAAATGTTCGGTGATTGTTTCTTCTCAATAATTTTTACTTGCCTAGAATATTTCTCTTCATTGGTCTGCTGCCTCTCTAATATGGCATCACATTCCCAAGCTTCTCCCAATTTGGAAACACTTGGGTCATCCCTTCTGAGTCTTCCCTGGGATGATTGTTCTGTGGAAGTAACCAGTTTTACAGCTGATTCCTTGTTTTCAGGCCTAGTCTCCCAATCTGAAAGAAATAAAAAATATTAATGTACACTGTTTCCTCCACTAGAAAAAAGGAAACTACTGTACACTTAATTCTCACTTATCTCCTTTATTAAGAAAAATTATTGCCAAACATTAAAACATAACACAAATAAAAATATTTCCACCTCACATATATGCAGTAATATACAGTGTTTAAAAAGTTTTTCATTATTTTTTCTCATTTGATCTTCACCACAACCTTTGGGCAGCTAGGTGATAATAGAGTGCAAGGCCTGAAGTCAAAAAGACTCATCTTCCCTCAGACACTTACTAGCTGTGTGGCTCTGACCAAGTCATTTAACCTTGTTTGCCTCAGTTCCTCATCTATAAAATGAAACGGAGAAGGAAATGGCAAACCACTCCATATCTTCGCCAAGAAAACCCCAAATGAGATCATGAAGAGTTAGACACAACTGAAATAAGAACCACCTTTGAAACAGGTAGGGCAGTTACTATTTTTTTTTCAAAACTCAGGCTTTGAATGATTTAGTGATTTAGTAATCACATCACTAGTAAGTGTCAAAAACAGAAATCAAATTGAAAACTATTGTCTCCAAGCTCATTTCTCTTTTCCATATACCATATTGCCTCCCCACAAAAATGTCAGTTCAGTGGCACAGTAGAGAGAGTGCGAGACTTGGAGTCATGGAGACCTAAGTCCAAATCCAGCATCAGACATTTACTAGCTATGTGATCCTGGGTAAGTCACTTAATCACTGTCTGCCTCAGTTTCCTCATCTGTAAATAGGGATGAGAATAACAGTAACTATCTTCCAGTATTCTTGTGAGGATAAAATGAGATAATGTTCACAAAATAATTTGCAAAGTTTAAAGCACTATATACATGCTAGCCACTATTATTACAAAAGCAAGTATGCTGGGCAGTTACCTCAAAGAGATCAATGACATAAGCAAAGTCCTCATATATGCTAAGATATTGCTAGCAGCATCTTTTTTTGATAGCAAAGAATTAGAAATAAAGCAAGTACCTATCAATTGGGGAATGGTTGAGCCAGCTATGATACATGAATAGAATGGAATGATGTTACTGTATAGTAAATAATAACAAATATAAGGAATTTAAGAAAACATGGGAAGACATATATAAAATGATGCAGAGTGAAGTAAGCAGAACAAAGAAAAACACACATAATGACTATGATGTGTAAATGAAAAGAACACTAAAAAGGTGAATTTCAGTGTAATTTTAATGATCAGTCTTGGTCTTCAAAATGAGATAAGAAATATATCCCAGTCCTCTGAGCTGAGAGATAGAGAAACAGTGGGGATGGAGTATTAGATATAGTCACTGGGAGGGAGTGGGATAGTCTGTATCTGGAAATGAGTATTAAAAAAGATGAAGAAGTATCAATAAAACTTATTTTAAAGAAATAAATATGTATCGTATACTGTAATTCTGTATTGACTGTCAAAGATATGCATATTATTAATATCTGGGCAATAAACATTCTTCATCCATTTGGTCTTTCTTTGTGTTTGGACAGGCCAAATTCCTTTGAGTAATTACAGATCTCTTCCAAGAGATCTTCTGCAATGTTTTGGGGTTTGATGTAATCAAAACAGTATCATTCTCAAATAGGACCTCCTGTAGTAATATTTGGGGAGGGTATGGATGACAATCAAACAGGACGGGCAGGAATCTAAGGATTGTAATCTGCATTGTTGGAAGAGGCTAATGAATCAGTAAGATTACAGATGCATTTAAGTATTGAGTATGTGTTGTTCCAAAGAGCAGAACTAGAAACAATGGGTGAGAGTTCAAGGGAAGCCACTTTCAGCTAAACACAAGAGTTCAACATTTCCACAATACGAACCATCTAATATCAGATAGGCTGCCTCATGAAACATATAATGACTGGGCTAGAAGAAATCTTAGAGTTTCTGCAGCCCAACACCTGATTTTTTTCTTCTAATATTTTATCACTCTTTCTTTACATCACTATCACTTCCCACTGACTCTCCCCACCTCCAAAGAGAGCTCCCTTGTTACAAGTATTGTCATGTTTTATCATCAATCTTATAAAGTTATAATTAGTCACTGCATCAATGTTCTGAAGTTTTCCAATTTTTTTTCTATTATCATTGATATCATATAAATTGTTCTCCTGACTCTGCTAAATTTACTTTGTGTCATTTTATACAAGACTTCCCAAATTTCTCTGAACTCTTCATAGTCATCACTTCTCATGGCACAGTAATAGTACATACATTCACATGCCACAATTTATTTTACCATTGCTCAAATGATGGGCTTTGTTTCCAGTTCTTTGCAACTACAAAAAGTGCTGCTACATATATGTGAATACATTTGGGACCTTTCCCTCTGTCTTTGATCTTCAAGATACATCCAGTAGTAAGATCAATGGACCAAAGGGTGTGTACATGTTTAATTACTTGTTGGTCCCCATACCAACTAATTAACGAAATGAGAAAAATAAGGCTGAGAGGCTCAATGATTTACCCAAGATCACACAATAATTTGCATCACAGCAGGGTCTATAAATTTCAATTTCAATTCTCTGTTCATACTACACTCTGCTACATCCCCACAATGAAGAAACTTACTCTATCTGAAACACAGACTAGAAGATCATCAGTGAAGCATACCATAAAGAAGATTTCCTCCACTGGGTAGGCCACAAGACTGAAAAGTCCCTAAGTTCTCAAGTAACTCTAAGAATCTTTGATTCTAAATCTTGTTAGTCATGTGTATACTACCAATCATTAGAACAATGAACAGAAGAAGAAAAATGAGGCTGCCTAACCCTGTGTCTTTTTCTCCCCTAGGACTGCTGAATGTTTTCAGGTTTCTGAGCCTCCCTTAGTCCTACCCTCTGGAAAAAATGTTTCTGGGTACTAAGGTACTCTGCATAAGGGAAATAATGAAACAATGTCAGGCAGTTAACAAATCTAAAAGAATACATATTAAGAATCACTTATTTCCAAAAGCTGTAACAAATGGATGGGACCTAGGGAGAAGCAGATTTTAAGTGAACAAAATAAGTTTACTAAAAATATTACCTACAAAGAATATGTGGCTCTGACAGTTCACAAATACAGCCCTGAGAATGGGGAAAAAATAAGAAGGGGTAAGAATGAGCCCAAAGAATAAGTAAAGAGGGAATAGGATAAATATCAGACAATGGAAGTTTTATAGAGACACTCTGAGATTATAATCAAAGCCCTCACCTTGTCAAATCAGCAGTACTGTAATAGAATCCAAACTGGTCTCCCAGCTTTCTTTTTCTTTCCACTACCACTCCACTCTACAAATAGGTACTAGATTAATTATTTTATAACACCAACAACTTCAAATTATAGTTCACAAAGATGTATGTCAGCAGGAGGGGCAAAAGAAAAGAGCACTTCACTCGGATTCAGAGAGAACTAGGTATAAATCTTGCTTCTAACATTTACAGCTATGTAAACCTGAGCAAATTACTCAACCTCTCTTAGACTCAGTTTCCTAATCTGTAAAAGGCAAATAAGACCTGTAGTACTTACAGAAGAAGAGTATTATGTGGTTCAAATGAAATAAAGTACATAAAGCACTCTGCGAACCTAAAATCATTATATAAATGTCATTTCTACTTAATGATTATTATATCACTGCTCTATGCAAAAACCTTCAATGGTTCCTTACTACTTTAGTAATAGAATACAATCTCCTTAACCAAATATTTAAGGTGCGCTATAACCAGCTCAAACCCATCTTCATATAAAAACAACCAAATTATACAAATTCACAGAACTCAACATTCCATTTCCTGGAGGATTCTATGAATGCTTACCAGTTACTCACAAACCTGAAACGTACTCACTTATCACCTATAACTGGCAGAATTTTTGTCTTCTACCAAGGTTCAATACACGGTCATTTCTGCTATAAAGCCTTCCATAATACTTCCCCCTATTATTAGAACTCTTTCCTCAAATTCCTTTGCATTTACTCATCTGTGAAAATGTTTTACTTCACTCACTCTCCAACAGAATATAAGTTCACTGAGGACAGACTGCTTTGGTTTCATATTTGTGTATCTGGAAGTTTCTAGCACAGTGTCCCAAACTTAGGTGCTCAATGAATGCATGCTGAATTGCTTTGATGAGGCAAAAAAATAAACTGATTATGAGATACATTTTAAAATAAGAAAAGGAAATGAGAATGAAGGTGAAGGAATTATTCCAATGTGAAACTCCTTATCTTGAATGAAGGGGAGAAGATGATGAATTTTCACAATATTTTTTGTCATATTAAAGAACTGGAAATAGTGGGTACTCATCAGTTGGAAAATGGATGAATAAATCATGTATGAATTTAACAAAATTTTATTATCCCAAAAGAAATGATGAATAGAAAGTATTCAAAGAAGTAGAAAAAGATTCATATGGACTGATGCAGAGTAAAGTGAGAAGAACTATGGGAACAATTTATACAACGACTACAATAAAGGAAAACTTTGAAAGATTTAAGTCTAATTAAGTAATGACCAATCATGACTTCAAAAGACTGATGATTAATGCTTCCCACCACTTGACAGTGAGGTGACAGACTAGAGGTATAGAATGTGAAATACATTATCAGACATGGCCAATGTGTAGTTTTGCTTTGCTTGGCTATGCTCTTTTGTTAAAAAGGAAAGCAGTGATACTGAATGAGGGAAAATTAAAATAGAGAAAAAATTATCAATAAAACATTAGTAAAATACAAAGATAAGAGGATAAGCAGGTTTTCAGAAAAACAGACAAGACAGCTTTGTTACAATCACGTTAAATCAATGACATACTTAGTTCAGTCTCATGTACAATCCTCTTTTCTGTTCTCTAAATACTAAAATGTTTATGCTTAAGTTCATGATAAAGAAAATTTAAAATAAAATCAGTAGCAAGTTTTGTCTCTAGAGCACCTCCACAGCACCTTTTGTGTCTGTCCCTTCTCTTTCTTCATTCACATAACTATTACCTTAGCTAGAGCCCTCATTATTGGGCACCTAGATTATCACAATATAATTGGTCTCCCTGAATCTAGTGTCTCTTCCCTCCAAGCCATCTTTCACACAGCAAACTGATATTCCTAAAACAGATTTGACCATGTCACTCCCCTACCCCAAAATCCTTACCACTAAGGATCCCTGTTGCCTCTAGGATAAAAAATAAAACCCTGAGCCTGGCACTTAAAGTCCTCAATGATATGGGTCCTACCTACCTGTATAGTCTTATTTCATATTATTCTATTTTATTCGTACCTTTCTAATCGAATTAGCCTACTAGCTGTTCATTATTCACATTAAATGTCCCACCTCTTTTTCTTTGCAAAGCCCCTCATTCTAAAACGTCCAGCTAGGTGGCAAAGTGGATAGAGTATTGGGCCAGGATTCAAGAACTGAGTTAAAATTCAGCCTCAGATACTTACTAGCTGTGTGACCCTGGACAAGTCATTTAACCTGTTTCCCTCAGTTTCTTGAGCTGCAAAATGGAGATAATAACAGCACTTACCTTGCAGGGTTATTGTAAGGATCAAATGAGATATTTTAAAGTGCTTAGCACAGGGCTTGGCATACAGCAAGCACTATATAAATGCTTATTTCCTTCCTCCTTCTCCTTCCCAAGGATTCTTAGAAGCCTGAGCTTCCCTCAAAGTACAACTGAGATACTATCTTCTACACTAAACTTTTCCTGATCTCCTCCTTTCCCATCCCCATTAGATGGGTGAGGAACTTGAAAATTTCTTTGCAGTTGTTTGTACATCCTTTTCATATATTCAGTGTAGCCCCAAGAGAAGATATGCTTCTCAATAGCAGGGACATTTCCTTTTTGTCTTTGTCTATCTATAGTCTAAAAACACAGTGCCCTGAACCAGGTAGGTGCCTAATAAATGTATGGTGAATTGATCTGATAAAGTGAAAAAAGCAAATTCAGAACACACTAAGAGATACTATTAAAAAAAAAAAAGAGTAGCAACATCAGTACAAAAAAAATGCACAAAAGAAAAAGATTCAAGAAAGTATGGAGGCAAATAGGATATTTTTATTTTGTTAAATATACATTTTTTTAAATGGATGGTTATAGGAAGATAGGTGGGAAAATGGTCACTAAATAAGGTAGTTCCAGAGAAAGTGAAAGTCGACTGAAGACATCTCTTTCTTTGTGGCCAGAAGCAGATGAATGTGGAGATATCACAAAAAAATGATTTGCTAAAGTGAAGATGAGACTTAATGAAGACAGCTCATGTCAGATAATTGAAACTTCCCTGTCCCTAAATGAGTTGCTTGCTGCATGAAATGGCTCTCACCTTCTGGGTTTTTACTCACTCACCTGAATAGATGCTTCTTGGGACTCCTCCCTCTGACATCCATGGTGCATCCCCTTGTTCCAACTGAGAGATCACATCTGGTTTGGAAACTGCAAGCCCTGCTCATTGGAAATGGGAAAGTACTAGGGATAGAGAGCCACCTTAGAATTCAATTCTAGCCCTTCTCACTTCAGGGAAAAGAGAGCATGCTAGGAAGGTGGAAAGAATGGTACAAAGGAGCTCTGATTTGTGTTATTGGGAGTATGGCCAGGGAGATTGAGCAGGGAAGGAAGAGTGTAATTACGTAGATTTAAGCTCAGGAAAAGGTTAGTTCATTTGATTCAATACCTCCCTAGAGGATGGCAAACTTTTCTTCAAGTATTTCCACTACAACATTAAGGGAGAATCTGAAGGAATAGAAAGGGGGAAGATCCTCAGGTATAATACAATTAAACTGCCAATTTCCACTTACAAACAGATAGAAGTAACCTCTCTCAGCTACAAAAGAATTAGGCAATCTCTGATCTCTCTCAGCACACCAAATAACTTAATTATTAAAAGAATTTCTCAGGATTTAGTAGTAGAGGAAGTAAAAAAAATCACTTCGATAGGCAAATATGCATTAAAGGGATAGATGTGCATACCCAAGTATAACAGGTTTCTATAGTTCTCCAACATCACATCCTTGTACAGCTCTTTCTGAAAATGGTCCAGATGTGCCCACTCTTCCCAGGTGAAATCCACAGCCACATCAGTGAATGTCACAGATTCCTGAAACACCAAATGTATTCCTCCTTACCAATAAAGATCATATTTGAAGGCAAGATAGGAATTGTCAAAAGTGGGTCTAACAAGTTCATGCTTCTGAGTGTTCCAAGTCAAAGTGTCCATTGCATAAGTTTATTTTTTTACTAAATCCAACAATAACAACAACTCACATTTTATTGCAATTTTAAACATTTTAAAGTACTTTCCTTACAAATACTTATCATCATATATCCCCACATCCACAATGCCTGGCATATAGCAAGTAAACACTAAGTGCTTGCTAACTGATTCATTTGATAAAAGAGAAAAATGACTCAAAAGAAGGCTAAGTGAAATACTCATGGTCACCCAGTTAGTAAAATATCAGGACTGGGATGAATCCAAGTTTTCTGACTCAGAATCCAGTACTCTTTCCACCATATCATTCCACAGCTCTTAGAAATCATTTCTTCAAGGACTACAATTGGGTCATGCTGAAACTTCCAAATCATATTTTTTAGATCATCAACATACATGTAAGTAAAGGCATAATCACCCACTGTATTCCAAATATTAATGTCAAGTCATACAATACAATCATTCTCCATTAACAATCAAAATATTATTTCCAAAGAAAAATACTGTCCCTTGCAATTTCTTCTTAATTGTATAAATTCAGACCAATTCAAATTCAAACTTATTTATTATACCAACCCCCAACGTAGCTTTTTCTCCTTTACCCAAAAGATTTAAGTGTAACACACGCCTATTGTCAGTAACTATTTCCATAAGTCTATAAGTAGAGATTCCCTTAAAGTCAGCGTTTACCTATAAATTTTAGCCACGCACTCTATTTTCATCAATAATAATAATAATAATAGTTAACATTTATATAGTGCCTACTAGGGGCTAGTCAGTATGTCAAAGGCTTTACGAATTATTATCCTATTTGGGCCTTACAATAACCCTGAGAAACAGGTGTTACCATCCTCGTTTTACAGACAGAGAAAGAGAGGCAAACAGAGGTTTAGTGAGAGTGTCTGAGCCGAATCTGAACTCAGGTCCGGCCCTCTTTCCACTGCACTATCTATTCCTGAAAACCCAGAGGGTGGCTGGTAAAAGAGAAAACTCACCCGCCCAGCCTGGGCTGGCAGGAACGCTGGGGCCATTCCCTCCTTCTCAAGGCCGCCTCTTCTGAGGAAGGGCACAGTCTTGCGAAGGCGGCGCTGGGGCGGACAAGGCACGAGAAAGGGCAGCCTGCGCTTCAGCTCGCGGACATTCCCGATCAGAGAGACTGGGGGATGGGCGCCGCCGTCCGCAGCCTCAGCGGTCTCCCCGGAGCAGAGGGGGCTGGAGGTATCGCATCAAGGAACGGGAAGGGCAACGCTCGGGGACCGGTGCCCGGGTCTTGTCCTCCCTCCTCGGGCAGGGCTCTCCACGGGGGAGGCTCAAGACCCAGCGCGACGCAAAAGGCTACGACGATCACCACCTCTGTGACCTTGGGCAAATCACTTAACCGCCGGAGACCTCAGTTTCCTCATCTGTAAAACGAAGGACCCAGAATCTCTCTCTGTGAAACCTCTGCTGCCCTAGGCCTCGTCCCGCATGCACCTGCCAGGCCAGAGGCTAAGGTGCAAGCATCGGGAGGCGTCACGGTGCGGGTCAGCCTGGACCGAGTCCCGAGGGCTGCTGGGACGTGGGCGTGGCTCCACCGTTACCTCGCGACACACGTCGGGCGGGAGGCCTGCCCTTTCTCAGCACTTCCGGTCCTTCCCCCCACCCTTCCCCCCGAAATCTCCGCCCCTTACATTCCGGGACATTTTCCGGAGCAAAAGAATGTTCTTAAAAATCTTAGGAGGTTTTCGGGAAGTGTAGTTTAGGGCACCAGGAGATTTCTGCGCATGCTCAGAGACCTGGGGCAGAAGCTGGCTGGTGTTCGTGTCGTGGGTTCTGTCACACCGTCTTGGATACGATAGGCACCGCACAGACCTACTTTGTTTTCCGCTCTCCCGTCCCCGTGGAAGAAGCCGCGTTCTTTAAGCTGAGGCGGAGCTCCAGAGGGCTTCTCATGGTTAGCGTTCTCGGGGCAGAGGGTGGCCGGAACTTGCTTTTACGGGGGCGGAACCTGAGGGGAAGGACGCAAGCTCTCTGACTTGACTTCCGTTTCTTCTTTCGCTTCGGTTCTTCCTAGTTTTTTGGTTGTGTGTCTTTCCCTTCCTTTTCACATTCGCGGCCTTCTCCAGTATTGTAGCAGTAGGGCCCAGGAGCCCAGACCCACCCAGATTCTCAGATGCTTAATGTCAGGTAACTAGCTATGTATTAAGTCCGCACTCAGGGCAAAGCAGCTTGGCATGGTGAAGTGAGATCTCCGAATCTGGAAGGTTGTGTGACCCAGGGCTAGTCATTTGGCCTCTTGGTGCCCTAGGCCAGGGCTGGGGAGCTTGCGGACTCGAGGCCACATGTGGCCTTCTAGGTCCTTGGGTGCGGCCTTTTGATTGAGTCCAAGTTTTACAGAACGAATCCTTTTATTAAGGGGAGTTGTTCTGTGAAGTTGGGATTCAGTCAAAGGGCCTCACTTGAGGACGAGGACCTAGAGGGCCACATGTGGCTTGAGGCTGCAGGTTCCCTACCCCTGTCCTAAGCAATTCTCTAAGAGGAAGTTAACTGTAACTAGGGAGTGGTACAGTCAGCCCACTCTAATACCCACGGAACCAATCATTGTGTCTGTAGGGGCTTTCCTTTGCTCCGCTGAGAGAACTCTCCATAAGCCAGCAGAGCCCCGTATACAGGGTGCCACATTGCCAGATCTGCCACTCACCCCTAACATTAACCACAGTGAGACTTTATTCTTATTGCTTAATGGCTCTCTCTAATTGTTTTTTTAGTAGCAGGAGGAGAACCAGGAGAGATTGATGTCCTGACAACTTAGAGAATGGAGAGTATCAAGGACGACAGGGAGATCAACATTATCAAAGGCTGCAGAGAGGTCAAGGAGAACTAGGATTGAGAAAAGGCCATTGGATTTGGTAATTAAGAGATCACTGGTAACTTTGGAGAGAGATTGACAAGTGGAACAGATTAGGTACACAACATACAGAAACAAATATGGTACCCTAGTATTCAGTAAACCAACAGACCCAGCTATGGGGAGAAAGACTCTCTATTTGACAAAACTGCTGGAAAAACTGAATAGCAGTCTGACAGAAATTAGATTTAGACAAACAGTTCACACTATATATTAAGATGACCTTCAAATGGATACGTGGCCTAGATATAAAATGTCACGTAAATTAGAGAAACAAAGAAGAAATTACCTTTCAAAGCTATGGATGGGGGGGTGAGGGGGAAGAATTCATGATAAAAGTAAAGATAAAGAGGTTCATTGAAGACAAAATGAACAATTTCAATTACATAACATTTTCTAAAGTTTTCAGTGTTTTAAAAGTTAAATTTGTACAACCAAATCTTTCTTTTTATTGGAGGGGGAGTTGGGAGGGAGAAAAAATGCTTGATAATTAAAAAGAATAAAAAATTTAAAAATATACATGGAACTCTCTTTTTAGAAAAATGAGAAAGTTCCTAATAACCCTATGAGATTAGCATGGTACAACCTTGAGCACAACAAACTCATCAACTGCTTCTTATTACCATCTATGGAACAGTAGTATTGCCAGCACAAGAAGAGTAAAAGTCCTAGCACATTAAGCAATTAGAAGAAGGTCTCATTGTGGTTAATGTTGGAGGTGAGTGGCAGATCTGGCAATGTGGCATCTTGTAGATGGGGCTCTTCTGGTTTATGGAGAGTTCTCACATTGGAGCAAAGGGAAAGCCCCTACTGACACAATGATTCAATGGATGTTAAGAGTAGGCTGACAGGGAGAGTAAAGAAAGTGACTAGGATTACCATTCCCTACCACCCTCTGGATCTTCCCTACCCATCTGGACCACTCCTCCTTTGCTGGATCACCTTCCAGATCACACCCTCTAACACAGGTGTCTCTCAGGGTTATTGTCCTGAGTCTTCCTTTTTTCTGTTTCTGTACTACTTCACATGGTGGTCTCATCAGCTCACGGATTTAATTACCATCTCTATGCTGATGATTCTCAAATCTGCCTATCCTGCCCCACTCTCTCTGCTGTCCTCCAGTCTCAGATCTCCAATAGCCTTTCAGACATCTTGAATTGGATATCCCGTAAACGTCTTGAACTCAGTCTGTCCAAAATAGAATTCATCCTGTCCTTCAGACTCACAGCCTAGGAATTATTCTGAAATCCTCACTATCTCTCACCCCCTGTATCCAGTCTTTTGCCAAGGAGTGTCAATTTCACCTTTTCAACATTTCTCATAGTTGCCCCCCTTCACTCCTCTGACACTGCCACCACTCTAGTACAGGTCCTCATCACCTCACACTTGGATTACTACAGTAGCCTGCTGATGGGTCTTCCTACAACACCAATCCATCCTCTATTTAGCTACTAAAGTAATTTTCCTAAAGCATAGGTCTAATAATGTCACATGCACACCCCCCCCCCCCCAGTAAACTCCAGTGGTTTCTTGTTGTCTCCGTATCAAATGCAGAATGCTCTGTTTGGCTTTTAGAGTCCTTCATAACTAGCCTCCTTCTACCTTTCCAGTTTTCTTTCACCTTATTTCTTGCCAGATACTCTTTGAACCAGTGACTGGCCTCCTTGCTATTCCATGAACAAGACACTCCATCTTTCCAGGCATATGTTCTGACTGCCCCCTGCAGTACTTTCTCTGCTGTACTTTGACTACTGTCCTCCCTGGCTTCCTTTTAAGTTCCAACTAAAATCCCACCTTCTATGGGAAGCCTTCCCTAGCCCCTCTTAATTCCAGTGCCTTCCCTCTGTCAATTATTTACTGTTAAACCTGTATATAGCTTGTCCCCTATGTATTTGTTTGCTTGCTGTTTCTGCCTTTAGATTGAAAGCTCCTTGAGAGAGCCTCATTTTATAACCCCTCCTCAGCATAGTACCTAACACATCGTAGGCACTATGTGAATGTTTATTGATTAATTGATTGCTAGGCCCCCTTCCTTCCCTTTTTTTTTTAACATCATTTCCTTTGAGATTCCTGACCTTTTGTTCCCCTCGATGAGGAAGAACCTAATACTTTTTTTCTAGTTCAATAAAGTAATGTATTGGTGGTTTGATTGGTATGACACTTGTGACAATGAAAAACCTGAGAAACAAAGTTTATGGGTAATCTATAATTATTTTGGCTAGCTAATAAATAGATGATCAGTTATTTCTCTTGGTTTAACCAGAGACATCTAATGGAAACACTTAATGTCTTCAGTATTCTTTGAAAGAGAATGCCCCTGACAGGAAAAATCAACCCTGATTGATAAACATTTAAATGAGGAGGTAGGCTGAAAGTCTTCAGCCCTCCTGCTGAGAATATGACTTGATATAGCCACCTCTAGTTATCTAGACAGAGGAATCCATCTCCACCCAGAACACTCTGGTTGGTTTTGTGCTTTATGAACTGGGTCACCCTAAACTAGAGTGGAGGGGTACAAGGACATTGGCTTATTCCAAGGACAAAAATTCACCTAGATTAAATTACACTCAACAGAAATAAGATCTCCTAGTTGGATGGGGTCCAGCTCAAGATAGAGAAGCATGTACCCCAAGTATTAGGGCACTCTCCTCTATCAGCCATGCCCTTCAGAGACTGTCTAACTGACCTGTTTGGATTGGTCCCTGAATAAGGAAATAAAGAGAAAAAGCCTTAATTCTAATTTGATAATTGGTTGTTAATAGCAAAATAATAACTTTTCTCACACTGAACAAGTTAATGTAGGGACTAATGTTATTTTTATCATATTAGCCCAGTCTACCCATGGATATGGGCATGTAAGAGAGATGTTAAGAAGATAGGAACAACAGGACTTGATATCTAATTGGATATGAGCACTAAGAGTGAAAAATTGAGGAAACAACTAAAACATAAGCCTGAGTGGTGGTGGGATGCTGGTACCGTCAAAGTAAAAGGGAAGAGAAGAGGGCTAGAGGGGGAGAAGAGGTTATAAACTCAGTTTGGTACCTGTTAAATTTAAGATATCTATAGCACATCCAGTTTAAGATATGTCTAATGGGTAGCTGGAGATGGGAGAATGGAGTTTGAGAAAGAGCCTAAGGCTGGACAGATAGAGCTAAGAGTCATCTGCATAGAGATGATAATTGAAACCATGAGTCTATAAGATCACCAACTGAAATATTATAGAGGAGGAAGAGATCACAGGACAGAGTCCTGGAAGTGCGAGCTGGATGAGGATCCAGCATAAGAAACAGAGAAGACATGTCAGTTAAGAGAACTGTGGAAGAGCAATGTTACAAAAACTCAGAAGAAATTATGAAGAAGAGGGTGAGAATATCAAAGGCTTCAAAGATTGAGAAAAGGCCATTAATTTGGTAGAGATAATTAATAACTGGAGAGAGTAATTTCATGATGACATCAAAGTCAGACTGCAAAGAGTTAGGAAGAGTGATAGGGAAGGAAGTGAAGGCACTTGTAAATGGTCTTCTCAAGAAGTTTAACTGATAAAGGGAGGCAACATAAAGGACAATAGCCAACACAGGACAGATCAAGCTATGGTTTTTTGAGGATAGGGTTGACATCGGAATCTTTGTAGGCAGTAGGGAAGCAGCCAGGGAAAGATTAAAGATTAATGGGATGGGGCAGCTAAGTGGCACAGTGAATAGAGCACTGACCCTGGAGTCAGGAGGACCTGAGTTCAAATCCAATCTCAGATCAAACACTTGATACTTAGTTATGTGACCCTGTGCAAGTCACTTAACCCCCAATTGCCTTGCCAAAAAAAAAAAAAAATGGGACAGTAAAGATCATGGGGCAGTGGTGGTGGTATCTGCTGGAAAACACAGGGTGGAAGGGGATTACTTGTGCATGTAGAGGGGTTATATCTCAATTTCACCAGAAACCCAAATGTGCCACCACCAAGATTTTGAATTTTGAAATTTTTCTTTGATCATAACCACCTGTCCTTCCATTCCTCTTTCTGGCTTACTCCTAAATGTATTTTTAGTCACTACAGGGAAGTAGTCCTGGGACTGATAGAAAGGCAGGTTGGGGAAAATCACAAGGTCAGAGGACAGATAGATCTGCCTGAAATGAAAAAGGAAGGTGAAGAAAGGATGGATGATTTGAGGTGGCAGCAGCTAGCCTCTCATTGCCAAAGCCCCAGACCCTCTCATCAGTTTCTTGCACTCTTTCCAGTACAGGGCCTGGGCTTTCTGGGAAATGGAGTGTGGTGGACAGAGGAGCTTTCAGTGCATGCTTGAAGAGAAGGCTGCACAAAGAATGGGGTTTTTGGCTGTTGATCCGAGTCTGCTTTTTTAGTGGTTCTCCAGGGCCTCAGACCTTGTGGCCAGCAGGCTTCTCTATTTTCTCATCCCGTCCACCACCTCAGCTCCACAGACTTGCTTACTTCCCTCCCAGTCCTTGCCTTTGAACCAGGTGAGGATCCCTGTACCCAGAGATGCATTTTTGGGATGTCTCCGGTTCTTTAGCCTCAGGAAAGGCTGATGGCCAGTCTTGTGGCCGTGGGGGCAGGAGTTCAGAGTTCCTTTTAAAGGTCAGTTTTTGCTTCTAGTCTGAGCTGAGAGTAGAGGTTTAAGCATTTCTGCCCTTAAGAAAGAAGAATTCAGTTGACTGAGATATTCAGTATCCTTGGTTCCTTTTATTCTCTAGAGATGGTGCTGACACCCCAGGCAGCAGAGTCCACCCCACTTCTCTCATGACCTTCTGATTTCTACCCCTTTCGGGAATGGGGATATAGAGATTTCTGCCTCTTTGTTCTGAGAAGTACAAACAAAGGACAGGTACTCCTTGCCAAGGTTCACTTTTCCACTCCAGCTCTGCCTTCTGAAGCACAGTAATGAAGAAATAACAGTGAAGAGGAAGAGAAGGAGGAGGGAATGGCCCCTCCACTATTGGCATCTTGGGCCTACCAGGTAAGTTGAAATTTTCTCTCCTGAAATGGTTCTGTGGTCCACAGAGGAAATTCAGATACTGCAGGGAAGGACTTTGTCCAGGGTCCTACAGGTAAGTAGCAGAACCAAGAACCAGAATCTAGTGCTTGTTTCACTAGGTCACTGCCTTCTGAAGTGATTCATTCCATAGAGAACTCCTCCTCTTGCTTAGTATCCCATTCTTCATCCAAATTTCATTGATCAGTTTGTTAAGGTATCCAGATTCCCAGAATGTTCAAGCTGGGGGCTGTGAAGAATACCAGAAAGGTGTAGTGATTTTTCATTTTACTTGTTTTTATTCTGAACTTAACAAACACCAAATAAAATGAGTATTTCCTTGTGGTAGAATAGGATTCTACATAGTGAAATGATTTGAGATTTTTAAGTGCAAATAACATGAGTAATGAAAACCCCATTTAACAGAAGGAAATGGATTCACAAAGGGAAAGCGATTTATTTAAGGTCACATGAGTGGAGTCAGAATTTGAAACACTCCAAATGTCCACTTGCACTGTAGGAGCATCAGGACGAGCATTATAGAGAAAGAACCTTTTGTAGACTTTTGTGGTAGTGTCTGATTTTTTTTTTTCTGGGATATAAATATTTTCTCTGCCAGCTGGTTTAGGGGTTCAGCTGAGGGCAACAAGACTTAAAAGACAGAAAGGAAATAATCTTTGTTCCCAAGAAGCTTACATTGATCTTTGGGTAAATAATATGTACACAGACAAGCTAATACAAAGTTTGTGGAGATGGGGAGAGCATTATTAACTTTGGGGGATCAAAACAGTCTTTATGCAATAGGGAGCTTTTGGCTCTCTAATCTCTAATCCTTTCACTTGCTTTTCTCCTTGACAAACTATGGTGCATTTGGGAGTTTAAGAGTACAACTGAGTTGCACTGCCTGGGAGAGAATGTATAAGGTTGATCTATAAAGCAAGAGGCAGGGTATGGTGGGAAGTGTTGGACTTAAAGCCAGTAGACCTGAGTTTTAGTCCCAACTCTGATATTTAATTATCTTGTGACTGAGGGCGTGTTACTTTATCATTTGTAAAATAGGGACAATAAATATTTGTACTGCCCCCCCACGCTTTGAGAAAATAGTTTTGTAATTCAAAAAGTACAATGTAAGTATGTCATTTTTCTAGGATTTTATGTTTTTACACTCTTCAAAATCCAGGATAAACTGAAGCAAAAAGTAGGTACTCAATAAATATTTGATTTGTGATATTCAGAAGCCTAAACTCTATGAGAAACACCTCTTTAGTTCTTACTAACTTTACCTCTCCCTCTAGGAATAGTCCCTGGATAAGCAGGAATGTATATCATGTTTCAGGAATCACTGACATTTAGTGATGTGGCTGTGGATTTCACCCAGGAGGAGTGGGATCACCTGGATTTATCCCACAAGAAGTTGTACAGGAATGTGATGCTGGAGAACTATAGGAATTTGGTTTATGTGGGTAAGGATTACTCCCCTTCATGACTCAAAATCTTCCCATCGGTAGTTTCCTTTCTTAGTAAACACTGTGAGGTGTTTATGCAAACACCTGCAAATTCTTTTCAGTCCAGTAACAGGATCCCTACTGCCTGTATCCAGATCTTTGCTTTATGTGACTGGGTCTGCTTTATATTCCCCATTTTTCGTTTCCTTAGGTCAAAAACTCTCTTAAAGTTTCATTGTAAATTCTTCAATACAAAAAAATTCCCATGCCCTTAGCAGAGTGGATCAGATGAATGTATTTTTCTGAATTCTTTTTTTTTTTTTGGATAGGCAATGGAGTTAAGTGACTTGCCCAGGGTCACACAGCTAGTTAAGTGTTATGTGTCTGAGGCCAGATTTGAACTCAGGTCCTCCTGAATCCAAGGCCAGTGCTGTATGCACTGTGCTACCTAGCTGCCCGCAGTGAATGTATTTTTAACGTGAGTCCAAACCCACTTCAAGACATATCCCTAAACTTTCCAGGAACATGATACATTCCTGCTTGAGGTCCTCTGTTATCAGTCTTTGAAACTTACTGGTGCTCCTTTCCTATTCCAATGAACAGGACTTGCCGTTTCCAAGCCAGATCTGATCTGCCAGTTGGAACAAGGTAAAGCACCTTGGGTCCACAAGAAAGAAATCCCAAAAATCACCTGCACAGGTGAGTGATTGGAAAGAGGGATATGTGTTTGAAATGTTGAACAGTGAGTACTCTTCAAAGCTACCCAAGCCTGAAGAAAAGAGCTGCAGCTAACTGATACTAGATCTTTTACAAAAGTCTTATCTATACCTCAGTAAAACACTTTTCTGAACTTTCCATTTAGTCAGTCAGTCAATCAACATTTATTAAGTCCTGCTGTGCACCAGACACTGTGCTAAATACTGGGGATGAGAAGAAAGGCAAAAGATAGTCCCTGCCCTTAAGGAACTTACTATCTAATGGCAGAAGATGACACAAGAAAGCTGAAGAGGTAGGGGGAGTGGGAGGTGCGGTAGTCCAGAGAAATGCTCATTGGGAAAGGAAGAAATGACTGTCCTGGGGGTCCTCCTTAAATGGAGATTTCTTGGAAGAGCTCTCCACCCTCCAGTATGAGGGAAGAAGGAACCCCAGAGGTAAAGGTTCCAGGGGAGGTATGAGTTCCAAGGCTTAAATGATCTTGCAGGAGGAAGAGGTCCCTGGGGCATGATAAGGAAGAGAAGTCCAGATGACTTTCTTTAGTATGACCATATCTGTGGGAATTGTTGTCTTACTTATACTCTATATTGCTGTAGGGGTTTCAAAAAGATTATACCAGTTACTAAGTTCATATCTTTTTATCCAGAGATCCTATAGCTGGGATCATTCCTCAAGGAAGTTAATTACAGCAGTAAAAGACATACATGTATAAATATAGTTGTGGCAGCATTTTTTGTAATGACAAAAGTTAGAAACACAGTGAGTGACCCATCATTGGGGAAATGGCAAAAGAATGTTATTTCACTACGAGGAATAATAATAAATATGAATGATTTAAAGACATTAGAAAAGGTGTATGAAAAAATGCATGCTGAAGAAAATAGCACCAAAGGAATATTCACAATTACTGCAATGTAAGTAAAGGCAACAAAATTCAGGTCAAATAGAATGAACACCATAGCTAACATGCTGACAGAGTTATAACACACATCTTTATTTTCTGTTAAGAAAGTACAAATATGGAACATAGTGTGAACATGAATTTGCTGTTGGACAGTTTTGATGAACACTTCATGAAATGTGCATTGTGGGTTTGTTTGGGAGGTTTCTTACCTAATTTTTTTTTTAAATTTTAAATCTTATTTTTATTGATAGCTTCTGTTATAACACACTCGTTTCTGAACATATACCTTCCACCTTGTCCTACTCAGCGAACCATCCCTCATAAACAAGATTAAAAAAGAGAGAGGAAAACTTGCAGTTCAGCAAAAATAACTGGTGGATTAAATTGTGTCTGACACAATATATAATATTCCATGTCTCTACTCTCCATGTCTGCAAAGAGGAGAGGTCAGGCATTTTTTTTTTCAGTTCTAGGGATGTTTGGTCATTACAATTATGTAGCTTTTAGTTTAGTTTTGTTTTGTTTTTTGCTATTCCTTCATTTTACATTGTTGTAGTCATTGTGTATATTATTTTCTTGATTGTGCTAGATGTGGGCCTAGGGAAGGGGAGAAGAGATCAATTAATAAATAACTTACATATTTGACATCAACAGAATAATGAGGGGAAGATTGAGAAGAGGAATCCTTTGATTATGGCTATAAAATAGTAAGCAAATGAGGCTGGGCAAATAGGGAAGGCCAGGCAGTCTTAAAGCAGTATAATTAGGAAATGTAGGAAAAGGGTAAAAAAAAACTTTTAAAAATCTACAGAGGAGCAGCTAGGTGCTACAGTGGATAGAGCTCCAGCCTTGAAGTCAGGAGGACCTGAGTTCAAATCTAGCCTCAGACACATGACACCTACTAGCTGTGTGACCATGGGCAAATCACTTAACCCCAATTGCCTTACCAAAAAGCAAAAACAAAAACAAAAAATCTACAAAAGTAGAATTGCATTATAAGCTCGGTTTAATGCTGTAGTTGTGTCTCAGTACTTGTAAAACCCAACATCTGAACTTCTTCTAGACTTATAAGTGTGTACGTAGTAAATGTTTAAGACTGGGATTGGAATAATAATAAGCAAAGGGAGATAAAATAAAGTTTACATTTTACTAACAGGCCCATATTTGACATGGTCAAATCTAGTCATCCATCACAGTGGCCCTACTGCTGGATATTTGTTAATGTAGTCAAAGTAAACAGAGGGAAAATCCTGTCTAGCTTTCCACAACCAATTTAGTAATCTCTCTATATCATTCTCTTCCTAGTCATTGCTTAAATATTCAGTGAATTTACTCCATGGTGGGAGGGAGCATGGCGTACTGAAATGAGAATGAATATCAAAATGAATATACTTAGGTTTGAGTCTTTCCTTTGATACTTATTTTTGAAAATGTGAACAAGTCATTTCAGCTCTCTTGGCCTCAGTTTCCTCATCTATAAAATGAATGGGTTAGACTAGTTGATCTCTGTTTATCTTCAAACAGATCTAACATTCTTGTAATTTTGTGAGGAAAACCTTTTAATTTTGTATAGTTGTAAGTGTTAAGAGTACAGGTTCCCAATCTGTGGGCCATGGACCCTGCGGAGACTGTGGGTTTCTTATAAGGGATCCAAAAATCTACACTATGCATTGTAATCAAGTAATGGATCCTAATCATACAACTATTATCATGTGAGGTTCTTTGAATTTTTTGACTTTAAGTAGTTGGTCATAATATTTAAAAGGGTCATAGCACCCAACTTACTCGACACCATAGTGAAAATATGCATCCTTTAGGTTGAGTTGTAAGTTGTCTCCCATTAGCTTTTCTTTGTTACTTCTAGTTAAGAGTTAGAGTTAAATTTAGAGTTAAGGAGATATTATATCTTCTCACTTCATAGAAAAGAAAAATGGTATAGTGGAAACAGTGCTCTGCCTGTGTGACCTTAAGTGTATAACCTTTCTGGGCCTCAGTTTCCTCATCTGTAAAATGAAGGGTTCAGACTAGAGTCTAAGATTACTTCTAGCTCTAAATATGTGGTCCTATGACCTCTATTAGATCCCATATTTTGACACTAAATTGCTTTGACCTTAAATGTCTTGATCTAGCAAATATACTGGCTTTGCTTACCTACTTCACAATGTTATTGTGAAAACCAAATGACAGCAAAATGTGAAAGCTTTTATATATATGTATGTATGTGTATATATGTGTACATATGTATATATGTGATTGTATAGCTGTATTATAGCATCATCATTCTTCCAATTAATGTTTAACAGCCTTTTTTCTTAATGGAGACAAAAGACATGACTAATTATATGGCAGTTTCTTTTCTCATAACAGAGGGAAAGCATGGTTGAAGGGAGGGCCAGTAATTTATGGTTTTATTTCTTTCAGGTTGGGAAAGTAGGCCTAAAACCAAGAAGTCTACTAAAAACCTGGACATTTCCATAGAAAAATCATCCCAAGGAAGATCCACAAAGGATGGTTCCCATATTTCTAATTTGGGAGAAGTTTGGAAATGTAATGTCACTTTAGAGAAGCATAAGAAGAAACATTCTAGGCAAGTTAAAATCACCCCAAGAAAACTGGTATACCAGAAGCTTCAAGTTCAATCCTTTGTTTACTATTGATGGCCCTTATGGGAAAATAACTACTTAAATATTATATTATTTTACATATGTGTTTATGTATGTATACATATGTTTTACATATTCATGTGTGTGTGTGCATCCATATACATGTGCACATGTGCCTCTGTGTGTGTGTGTGTGTAGGTATGATTACTTCAGATGGCATTGAGACCTAAGGAAATCAAATAGAATCTACTCAAAGAATAATATATTACAAGAATAATAAGTCTTTCAGTTATTATTCAAATATATTCCCCAGCTTTGCATGCATATTAGCATACAACCTTGTGATGTAATGAATGTTGCAAAGCCTAAAGTGACATGTCATCTATCTTGCTTACCATTACAGAATTTGTACTGGAGAGAAGTTTTACAAATGTAATCAACATGGAAAGACCTTTAGTCATAACATTCACTTTACTCGACACCAAAGAATTCATACTGGAGAGAAACCTTATGAATGTAATAAATGTGGGAAGGCTTTTCACCAGAATCCATCCCTTATTCAACACCAGAGAATTCATACTGGAGAAAAATCTTATGAGTGTAATG
>NW_020954556.1:63451139-63459580 GCF_900497805.2 Vombatus ursinus
TCTCTTGCTTACCATAAGAGAATTCATACTGGAGAGAAACCTTATGAGTGTAATACATGTGAGAAGGCATTTCGTAATAAAACTCACCTTACACGACACCAGCGAATTCATACTGGAGAGAAACCTTATGAATGTGATGAATGTGAGAAAGCATTTCGTCGTAAAACTCACCTTATACGACACCAAAGAATTCATACTAGAGAGAAACCTTCTATATGTGGGAAGGCTTTTCACCAGAGTACATCCCTTAGTCAACACCAGAAAATTCATCCTGGGGAAAAACCTTATGAGTGTAATGATTGTGGAAAGGCATTTGTCCTGAGGGCAAGACTTATTCGACATCAAATATTGCATACTAGAGAGAAACCCTATAAACGTAATCAATATGATAAAGCTTTTAATAGGAGCTCTTCTCTTGCTTACCATAAGAGGATTCATATAGGAGAGAAACCTTATGAATGTAATGAATGTGGGAAGGCATTTCATCATAAAACTTACCTTACACAACACCAGAGAATTCATACTGGAGAGAAACCTTATGAATTATAATACATGTGGGAAGGCTTTTCACCAGAATACACATATACCTTACTAAACACCAGAAAATTCATACTGGGGAAAAACCTTGAGTGTAATGATTGTGGAAAGGACAAGACTTGATTCAACATCAAATGTTGCATACTGGAGAGAAACTATAAATGTAAGCAATGTGATAAAGCTTTTAATAGGAACTCTTCTCTTGCTTACCATAAAAGAATTCATACTGGAGAGAAACTTTATGAATGTAATACATCTGAGAAGGCATTTCATAATAAAACTCACCTTACATGACATCAGAGAATTCATACTGAAGAGAAATATTATGAAAGTAATATATGTGGGAAGGCTTTTCACCAGAATACACACCTTATTCAACACCCGAGATTCTTACTGGAGAGAAATCCTACCAATGTAGCATGGGTGAGAGGCCTTCTTTTGAAGCTCATCACTTACTTTTCACCACACAATTCATACTAAAGTGTAGCCCTATAAATGCAATGACTGTGGCAAAACTTCCGCTGATAAGTCATTGCTGTCTTATTACAGAATTCATATAGGAGAGAAACCATATGAATGTAGTGAGTGTGGAAATACTTTCCGCCATCACTTGTAACTTTTTCAAATATCAGAAAATTCACAGTGGGAAAAAACAAAACAAAACTGAATATAAGGTTTTCAGCAAAAGCATTAATCATACTGAAAATTAGAGAATTCATACTAAGTCAAGTCTATAGATGAAGCCTCTCACTGTCTAATTTCCTACATTGAATGTTTCAAAGCCTTTTTGTCTCAAACTTTCACAGGTTCTGCCATGCTGGAAAGGCTTCACGTGTGGCCTTCCTGCTGATTGAGTAGATCACAGAACCAACTTAAATGAAAGAAATGATTAGATTAATACTAAGGCATCTGAATTACTATAATAAACTGCAGGTGGGGAAGATCTTGCTGTTTTGATCAGAATTTGTAGTCATTCCATGGCCCAAGCAGGAGTTAAATTAGTGCTTGAACGTGTCATATGTATAAGATTCAGTTCCTGAAGTATCTCATTCTTTCAAAATGATATTGATACAATTAGAAAAAGGGAAAGAAGCTTGTGAAACAAAGATTTAAATCTATTAAGTTGTGAGGTTAAAGTCAGGAACTTCTTTTTTTTTACTGACTGTACTGAAGTCCTATTCCTTAAAAGAAAAAAAAGAAGTTCCTGACTTTTTTTTCTTTTAAGGAATAGGACTTCAGTACAGTCAGTTATCTTAGTGGAGAGTAACTTAAGAACTACCTTGTGTTACCTTAATAGGAATCTGATTTTGCTTATGTTTATTTAATCTGGAATTAGAAAATGTTTGTACAGCATGTCCTGAAATGCATACAAATTAGTCAAGTGTCATCTCAAAGATGTTCTATTTTGTAAAGGACTTCTAAATAACAGTAGTCTGTTTTTATGTCCATTTGAACATGATTAATAATGGAACATGTTTTACTAAAGACAACTTTTTATGTAAGCTATTCTCTGTATATAATTTGATGTTATGTTTACACATCCCAGCCCTAGTCTTTTGTAGTTTGTTACTAAGCATCCTAAAGCAAATTCATTTGTGTAATGTTGAACCTAGAGATGAAAAAGCATCTTCTTACCATGAGTACTGGTAGCTATGTATTCATATATGGGATTAGATTCTTAAAGTATCTTCTCATCCTAAAAGAGAAATTGTCAGGAGTGGAAAGTTTTAAGGAAGCAACAATATGAGATGATTTATATGTTAAATAAATTATTGTAATGGAATATATAGGCCTTGAGCATGTTCTAATAACAAGTTCTGCAAAGGCTTCAAGTATGATCATCAAGGAGTGCTATTAAGCCAATGATCCATGATGCCAGCCCCTCGAGTTGATATCCATGAAATGCAGGTGAAGTTCTCATGGGAAGGGTTGGGAGAACGACTTTTGGCATTGGTTGATGTGGGAGTACCCTGACTCAATTTCCCCAGAATGACATTTCCTCTTGAATGGAAAATATCCCACCTGGATGACTTTAAGTCTGGCTCAATGCAATTGGCTATCTATACAACTCATTCCTGGATTGACATCAAGATAGGGGGCAGCTATGTCCCCCTTCTTTTATGGCAAATTTCTACAATCATGTTAGGTGATCAGTATAAACTCAGCTAAGTAGATCTTTTAGTTTAATGCTGGACTACATCTGAGTTACTAAAGTAAGATGCAGGTATAAGATTTGAGCTATTTGGTTTAGAATTTTAGTCCTTTCTATATTCTCAACAAGTAAATAGATACTTAGCCTTATTATCTGTTAGTACACACATGTATGCACACACACATACCTGTGTGAGATAAGATCTTTTAATTCCTCACAACGGTGTGGGGATAATTAGGTAAATGATATGAAGACTTGTGAAACCAGGATATAATTCTGTTATTTAATGATGTTAATATCATAACTGTCTCAATTCTTCTGTGTTAATGAAAAGAATAGCACAATTAGTTATCTTGAAAGAAAAATGGCCCATGGTCCAGAGAGATCCACTTTTACTAGGTTTACTAGGCTACAAAGTTGAAAATATTATAAACAGATAATTTAATGAGTGCTGTTCTTTATATATTTACATATTCCATTCCAACATCTTTTGTTAAAGTTTTAATTATCATGGCAATTTTTGAAAGAATTCCTTAGAGTCCATCTTCTTATAAAAAGTGTCATGTTCTTGGTTACTTAGCAGACTCCCATCCTCTTAATTGGAGAATAAATAATGCCAAGTATAAAAATTGGGTTATGTATCAGCATGGCAGTTGGCTAACCTAAATTCTCTAGTCTAAAAAGTTACATAAAATTTGAGCTAACTTTCACTATTTGACCTGGATATTGGCAAAGTAAATTTAAAATTGTGTTAAGACCCATTTTGTAGGAGATTTTTTTTTTTTGACAGAGGAGAGGATTTCAACAAGTGCCCTAAATCAGAGAAGTCAGTCAGCTAGAAACTGCTGAGACCACACTCAGACCAAAGGGCTGCATCATATAGTGTCCTCAGAACCAGAGAGCTATATGAGATAAGATTTCTAAGCTTTAAATGGACACTTTTAATTTTTTGCTATTGGCTTTTTCCTTATTTGCCTCTTATCTTTAAGGTTTGCTTACTAGAGGTGACTGACCCCCTTTGATCTTGTCAATATGCCAGTCAGTCTCTCTCCCTTTTTCCTCTTCACATTGTTTCCCATCATAAGCCCTATAGTTAAAAACCCTTGATGAAGTGTTTGTCATATCAGTTAATGATTCGTTGAGGGAACTATGTCTCCCAATAGAATCAAATGAGGGAATGAAATGATTATTTCCCTCATGTTAATAAGCAATTACTGAATTAGGACCAGGATTTTTTCAGAAACCTGTAGGTTGTTTAGTCTCTGAAGGACATTGTTGATGAATGAGATTGCCTAAATCCCCTGGGGTACATGCTTTTTGATCCTGGGTGGGAGACCCCACCCAACTAGAGAAACTTATAAAGAATTTAAGGTGAAATCCAGCCCATTGTGTTCTATTCAGGTCTGAGTGATCAAAGTCATGTCCCCCAGCCCCTCATTAGAATAGGTCCACCTCTTATATTCTTTCTTCACGTTGTTAACCAATTAGAGTTGATTGCTATCCTTAGGAATACCTACTCTTCCAATGGCATATAATCATTGAGTCAGTTCCATGAGGGTCCTTTAGCATTTGAGAGTGTCCCTGACCCCTTTTATTAACTATCTGCTAGCGTGATTAGTAAAATGATTAATTGCCCTGAAATTATGTCTCTCGAACTCTACACATCACATAAGAATCAAGAGACTCCTCACTAGTTGATTTGTCACTAAATGATAAATTATTTGGCCATGAAAACCCATTAAACATAGAAAAATATAAAATAGTCCTTAGTCATGTGTGGCTTGAGTATTGATGGTAGAATGATGGAAAAGGGCAGAACAGGGAGAAGGGTGCTAAGAATCAGTTTTTAGATCATCTATAAATATTAACTGTTGATCTTTTACATGTGAGATATTTGTCCAGGGGACAGTGAATTCACTTACTTCTGAAAGAACTGAGCCACGTAATCGATAGTCCCATCATAAACTAATCCAGAAAAAAAAATGATGTTTCATATAAATGGAAGGATTGTTCTCAGGTTCTCCTTGAAGAGGCAAAGGAAATGTTAGAACTACTTTCATTTTGAACCTAGCAACATGAATTCAACTCTAGGAAACTTGCCCATTTTATCTTACAGGGCTCCTGATAAACATAAGTAAGAAGGAATACTTTGAGATGTTTATTTTAGGTGTTGAAGAGATAGAAAAATGTTACAAAGAACTTGAACAATGTTCCATAAATATGTCTTGATAAACAGTAACTTTAGGGCAAATGTGGGCACAAAAGGTCATAGTGAAAGATATATTGGAAAGTATGGCTCAGGTTTCAAAAACAAAAGAAATGAAAGGTCAGTGGATTCAGAAGCCTCATGATTGATTCCACAAATATTTCCAAAAGAGAATCAGAAAGCACTGGTCATGCCAAACAACAAACATCATCAGGAAAAAAAATGAAATTGACCATGCTTTAACAAATAGGAAATTACAGTCAAAATTACTTCAATGTAACAATCTGATAGTGATGCCAAATATTGGGAAATAGATATTTGCCTTATCACTTTTTTTCTTTGAAGGTAATAAAATAAAAATAAAAGTGGTAAAATGCATTTAACAATCGCAAAATATTAAGAATTTGGTACTTGACTGACATAGAACAAACCCCTTTTTTTTTTCTTCCATTAATTGGAATTTCTTATTCTGAGTTCTATTATTATTCCAAGAGAGAGGTAGCATGCCTTGGTTGATGGGTAACTAACTGGCTTTGGAGTCAGGAAAACCTGATTTTAAGCCCTGCATTTGCCCAGTGCAATATAAACACATTTGGGATAGGAGCTAGTTTTTGTCTTGTTTCCCTAGTATATAGTGCCTAGTGGGTATTTTAAAAAAAACATTCATTGGGGGCCACTAGTTGGTGCAGTGGGTAGAACACTAGTCCTGGAGTAAGAAGGACTAAAGTTCAAATCCAATCTCAGACAGTTAGTAGCTCTGTGAACCTGAGGAAGTCCCTTCACCCCAATTGCCTCCAAGAAAAAAAAAAATCATTGAATTGAAATCTTGAATTGACACATAGTAGTGATGTGACCATGAGCAATTCATTTAATCTCAGTGCACCCACACAACTGTGGCAGGTGAAAGATAAAATGACTGAAGAAACAAAGTTTCAGTCTAAGTATATTGATTTATTAAGCAGTACAAGCCAATTGCCGAACAACCAGGACTAGATCTCCTGAGCTTAGGTCTGGACCCCGAATACAGGGGAGACAGACTCTTACATATTAAAAATAAGGCCAATTAATTAAAAAGAAACAAAACAACATTAATTTGATTTCCAATTGGAGGAAAGATTAAGGACTTTCCAAGTTGGGAGGGGAGAGAGTAAAGTTACAATTCCCTAAATTCAGAAAAAGAGGTGTCCCACTGAGAGATATAATGAAAATGTGTGTTCCCATAAATTTGGAGCAAACAGCTAGAGAAGTAACCAAGTAAAATAGGATACAGTAGGTCTTCTCTTGTTTTGCTGATACAAGTTAATCAGAACAAAAGATTCTATAAAATTGAAACAACTGCTAAAAGTAACTAGGTAAAATAGGATAAAGCTGGTCTTACCTTGTTTTGCTGACAGAAGTAGGAAAAAGGTTAAGCTTTGCTTAGAGTTCGCATGCTTAATAGGCTTATAAACATTAACTTCTCCACCTCCAGGAGGGGCTAAGACACCGTTTTCTGAACTTGGGATGTATGAAGAAGGAGCGATGACATGTCAAGTTGTAGATATGTAATGGGCATACCGGAAAGTTGTACACTCTGGAGTATTCAGCCAATAAGGAAACAGGAGGACTTTGCAGCTAGGATTAGAGATAAATAGTGAACTCCTCCTTTGGTACAATGCGTCCTAGTCCATAGAACACCTGCGGTTGCAACTACATAATAAACTGGCCTTTTAACTTCATCCCTCTTGAGTTTGAATGAGTTATTTCTCACACCACTCCCTGCAATAATCTGTAAATAATCAAGGGAACATTTAAATAATAGCTGACTGATCATTATGGGGCCAGTTTTCAAATAAGATCTATGAGTTGCTCGAGATGTAAAATTGTGAGAAAACTTGTATCAGTATTAAGATTTGACTGAGTTTCTGGTCAGCATAGCCTAGGTCCTTAGTTAAGGGTCTCTAAACAACAAGTAGAGGTGATCCAGCTTCCCAGCCTTGCAGGGCTAGGTTTAAACAATGCAAAAAGGTTTTCTCCCAATTCCCAGTTTCAGTTGTTAATGCAAAATAATTTACCTTGTGAAACTGTGGAATGTCCCAAGCTGACCCCCTCGGACCTGCAGCTCCTCTCCCTCTGCTTAGTATTCTATAAGAACCCCATCCATGCCCATCCTCCTCCTTGGGCACCTAGCACTTGTTGCTACACAGCACCCTGAGCTGCAACTCCCTTACCCCAACTAAAGATCATAATTTTTGCTGTATTAGCTGTCTTCTCTTTAAGTCAAGTTGACACTGTCTAATTGTTCCATTTACCTTTTTTTTAACTTAACCTGCCTAGTTCAGATATTATTACTCCCTAACCATCTTTGCTCCCTTTTAATTCAATTATATCCTTTTAATTGTCTGTCCTAGGTCCTGCTTCCCTAACAATCAAAAGTAGAATCTGGACCACTATCTGACGTGGAGGTCATTATTAAAATTATCCTCAATTTCTCCTTCCTCTAATCAAACTCCTCCAAATCAGCTACATATTTTTCTTCTCCTTCTTACCCATTTGCAGCCCTTCCCTGTTCTCCCACAACCTTTTCTCACAGAAGCTAGAACTCCAGTGATTCATCCTTAGTGGATATACCACTGAACCTGGAGTCAGAGAGACCTGAGTTCAAATACTGCCTCAGATATTAACTGGGCAAATTATTTAGCAATTGTCTGCCTCAACTGTAAAATGAGGATAATAATAACAAACCCATCCCCATATTGTAATAAGGATTAAGATGGGAAAATGTAAAGTATTTTCAAACTCTAAAACACTATAAATGCCATTATTATTTAGGCAGCTGAGTGGCATAGTAAATATGGCCCTGAAGTTAAAGTAAAGAAGACCTAAATCCAAATCCTCCCTCAGGCACTCATTATGTGACCCTGGGCAAGTCACTAACCTATCTGCTTCAGTTTCCACATCTGTAAAATAGGGATAATAATGATGGAGTTCACAGTGCATCCCAAGAATTTTGGGTGATGAAACGATGAAAGAATAGATGGGTGGGACCTAGTGTCCTGAAAGAATTCACTCAGAAAGCCTCCAAGTTAAAGAAAGGCATTTATTGGGGCAATGCAGCCAGTGGGCCTGCTCCCATAGGAGGCTGAGTAATTGGCCAGGTTACCTGTCTGGTCTTAAATACAGTTTGACGGCATAGAGGTGAGGGCAACAGGAGAAGGGGAGATGTGGCAAGCATGGCTCTAGAATGCCTGGGATATCAAGTAGTGAGGGGGTGTACAGATAAGCAAAGGGAACAGGAAAGGGGAGGGCAAGTTGTTCTGGAATGTCAGGAAACTGGAACGCTTTGTGAAAGCACACAGCTAAGTCCATGGTGGGGGGCTTCAATGCATAGTCTTCTTTGATGACTTTTCTGGTTGGTCACATCCTGCATTTTATCTCACATCTTACATCCTGCATCCTGCTTACTCCATCTGCCTCAAGCAGTCCTTTCTACTTCATCAATAACAGTGCCTACCTCTCAGGGTTGTTGTGAAGATCAGGTGAGATAATATTTGTAAGTGCTTCACA
>NW_020954556.1:63459590-63506731 GCF_900497805.2 Vombatus ursinus
TGCTGACATTATGTGCCTTTTCATTGGGTGTCCCCTATGCCTAGAATACTCAACCTCCTGACAGGAAAATTAACTATATATACGTGATAGATAGGAAATAATTAACAGAGGGAAGACATTAGGATTAAGGGAGATCAGGAAAAGGCTTCTTGCAGAATGTGGGACTTTAGCTGAGATTTAAAAGCAGTCAAGCAAGTCAGTATTCTAATCATTAATAAATCAATTTATCCCAATCATTGATAAAAATCTTTAAAAAGCACATGTCCAAGCTCAGATTCCTGGGGCTTTCCACTGCAAGCCTTGTTCTAAAATGACACTGAATCATTTGAATGACTCTTCTCTGAGTGAAGCCATCCAATTAGTTTTGGATCTGTCTAAAGGCATTATTGTCTAGTATACAGCTCTTTCTCTTTTCCACAAGAACAGCATGAGATGCATTATCAATTTTTTTGCTATTTCCCTGGTCTATCAGTTTGACATCATTGAAGAAGAAGTTAATATTGTACTGTGTTGTAGGCCTACAGAATAGTTTTAAAAATAATTTTAAATTATTCTAAATCCAAACATTGTTCTTGTCAGAAATATCCAAACTGACAGTTCCTTCATGCCTCAGGCATCTCTCCATATAAGTTTCTTTGAAGTCCCAATTTATATAACTCTTGAACAAGCAATATTTCAGTCAAGATAAAGCAATGGCTTATAGTTTAGGTAACAATTTCCTTCATTAAATAAAATAATTTAATTAAATTTCAGTACACTCCTGGAGAATCATTTTCCTGAGACCACTGAATTCCTCTTTGACCACTCTATTCAAAGATTCTCTTTTCCAGCTGGTTAATACTGACTTAACTTCCATTTTAACAATATTACTCAAAGAAAATTTTTACTTCTAATCATTATCTTAATCCCTAGAGCATGAGTATAAAGGATATTGCTCTTATGTTGATCAATAAAGGGTTCCTTACCCTTGACTGTGAACATTCTAATTACTTCAGGGAGGAGTCCTTCCTGAGCTGATTGGAGAGAGGGGAGAAGGATATTGTTTTGAAATTGATAGTGTAACATGTTGATAGTGTAACATGAGAAAATTCCAAAAGACAAAGTTCCAGGTATGAAAAATCAATTTATTAATTAGGCTAACAATCAATAAATCAAGGTCAGTGGCCTCTCTCAGTAACCCAAAAATGAAAAGGGAGTTTCTGGGTCACCTCAAATCCCATGTTTTCCTTCTGACAGAGACCTCCCCTAACAAGCGACAAGCAACCCTGATTAGTAGATATTTAATGAAGAGGTAGGCTAAGAATTATCTATTCCTCCTGCTGAGAACATGGCCTGGTCATTAGATTCAGTAGCCTCAAGCAATCTGGGCAAGGGAAGCCATCGTGGATCTCTCTGGCTAGGTTTTTCCTGGCTGGGTCACCCCAAACTCTGATGAAAGGAACAAGGACACACAAGAAGCTCTTGGTAGCGTAGACTAGATCTGTCTGGTTTCTGTTTAGAGGGTTAAGAGAAAAGACGACTCCAAGTCTTAGGAGGCAGGAATGTAATGACATTCCTTAGCTAGAAGAGGCTGAGTAAGTTTTCTCTGTAAGCTAGTATAAGAGATGGCTTTTTGAACAGAGAAGAGAATGTTACATATTATTATTAATAATAAAATAATACAGCATTAAAGGTAATTTTCCTCAACCATTAATGACTGATACACACACACACACTTCTAAGCAATTTGCTGATCATCGCTTGTCCTTGTGGGCATAGGAAATAATAAGGGGAAAAAAGGAGAAAAGGGATGAAAGTGGAGGAATGGGGAGGAGGCAAATTTCCCCCAGTTCACTGGCCTCATTCAATTTTTCTATTCCCTTCTGCCTCAACCCCCCTCACCCCCCAAAAAATACCCTTTTCTTCTTGTTACTACAACAAAGTTTGGTAGGATTCTGAGAGGACTCTGAAGTTTTTTGTGCATGCCCAAGATTGAATGGAAGGGGGTAAAAATCAGTTCTGGGGAGGGAAGGGAAAGATTTCTAAAAACTTTCAGACCCCCAACTCATACAACTCTCCTCTCCTGTAAGTAGACAATGTACTTTACAGTGGAATAAGAGGTTATCTGTCATGAACCTGTCAATTATTGGTGAGCCTCAGAGGCTTTCACAGGGCCTTTCTTCTCTTTTATGTCCTCTTTTATATTGTTTTTATCAGCTCCCAGTGTTTTAACCATCATCTCTAGGAAGGTAAATCTCAAACATATATCCAACACAAATCTGGAATCCAATCCAACTGTCTGCTAGAATTTTCTCCTTGAAGTAGAGTTGTTGTTGTAGTTGCTTTCCAGTCATATCTGACTCTTCATGACCCCATTTGGGGTTTTCTTGGCAAAGATATGGGAGTGGTTTACCATTTCCTTCTCCAGCTCATTTTACAGATGAGGAAACTGAAGCAGAAAGGGTTAAGTGACTTGTCCAGGGTCACACAGCTGGTAAGTGTCTGAGGCCAGATTTGAACTCAGGAAAATGAGTCTTTCTGATTCCAGGCCTGGTGCTCTATACATTGGGTCACTTAGCTGCCCTGAAGTACCATAAGCATCTTTTATTCAATATGTTCCAAACAGAACTCATTATCTTCCCCCACCTCTTCCATTCAACCCTCCACCAAAAATTCCTTATTTCTAACGAAGGTATCACCATCTTTCCAGTCAGGCAGATTTGCAACATTAGTGTCATCTTTAACTCTTTCTTCTCCCTTATTTCCAAAGCACTCCCTCTAAGTTAATCCACAACTCATATTCATAGGTAGGGTCATTGGGGTAACAACTAACTCAGATTCTCTGTGGGTCTACACTCCAAAAACAAACTCACAAGGCCCACTGACGTTTATTTTTTTTATTAGTCAACTAGAAGACATTAATTCACTCAAAGCAAAGGCATGTATTGGAATATCATAATGACAAAATATCATTCCAATTAACCTAGGACACACTCTTCTACAGAGGAGGAAGAGTGAACACAGAGGTTATAAGCTGAGAGAGGCACACTTGTAGAGAACATGCACAGTGAGATGCATGTGATGGGCACAAGTCATACCTCTGATGCTAGAAGAACTGCAGATCTCTTTCCACTGAGCTTGATGACTTTGCTCTCATAGTCTCCACTAGATTCTGTGTTGCTGCTATTTACATTGGACAATCTTCTACTGGAGTTTTCCAGATGCTGCATACAAATAGATACAACTTCAGTGCTTCACCACCTCTATCTTCCTGTTTCAGCTACTCTGTACAAGAGCTGGACCCCACCTCCCCACATCCCACTGGAATTAGGATAAATCTTGCCACTGGGGCCTACCATCCCCTGAAGAGGATCCCAACTCAGTCCATCCTTTACTCAACTATCAAATTGATTTTCCTAAAGTGTAGGTCTGACCATGTCAGATACCCTTCCCAGTCTCTCATTCAATACACTCCAGTGGCTCCCTATTACCTCCAAAAGCAAATATAAAATCCTGTTTGGCTTTTAATACTCTTCATAATCTACCTTTTTAAATATATTACTCCCGGTCACATACTTTGTGATCTAGTGACACTGGCCTCCTTGCTGTTCCTCCCACAAACAACTCATCTCCCAACTGAAGGCATTTTTACTGGTTTTTCCCCATGCCAGAAAAGTTCTCCTTCCTTATCTCCACCTCCTGGTTTCCCTAGATGCCCTCAAATTCCTTTTACAGAATCTTACCTTTTACAGAAAAGTTTTCCTGACCTCCCTTAATTTTAATGCCTTTCCTCTAAGCCTACTCTCACTTTATCCTACATACATCCATTGTAGATAGTTTTTTGCATGTTAAGACTCAGCTCCTTGAGAGCAGGGACTGTTTTTTGCTTTTTATTCCCAGTGTTCAGCACAGTACCTGGCACATAGTAGCTGCTTAATAGACACTCCCTACATCCACAGAAAGTCTATCTGAATATCTAATTAACTGGATACTCCATGCCCACTCTTATGCAGTTATCAATTAGAAATAATTTATTAAGTACCTACTCTGTGCTAGGCACTATGCTAAACTTTATGGATAGAAGGAGAGGTTTATTTTTCATTTTGTCTTTGGTGTCCTGAGCTATTACCACAAGGCTTCACACAGCATAGATGCTCATATTTTTCTCTTGTTCGTTTTTAAAATTAAAACAAAATTAATTTTCTTTCCTTCCCAGCTCCCAATTCTCCTCCAAAGGAAAAGTAAAACAAAACCTCAAACCCAGGATTCTTAACTTTTTTTTTTTTAAACTGTCCTGGACCTTTTAACAGTCTGGGGAGGAGGTCTAACGAGGCCTTCTTAGAATAACATTTTTAAATGAATAAAATACATAAGATTACAAAGGAAAACAATTATGTTAAAATGTTGTTATCAAAATGTTTTCTTAAAAACCAAGTACACGGACTCCAGCTTAAGAACTCTGGCCTTAAACGCTTAACAAGGTGTGGAAGTTACTAAAAGACTCCAGGCCACCTTCCAGTTGCCTCGCCTTTTCTTTCTAGTCATGCGCACAAATCTCGTCGGATCTTCGACTACATTTCCGGAAATACTGAGCCAAGACTCCGCTTCCGTCAGAATAAGGCAGGACTCTTAGTCGCGGTTGCCAAGGAAACGCTGATTGATGCTAAACAGAAGCGAGACGCACCGAAACACTCGATCCAGAAGTGGGGGCGGAGTTGAAGGAGAAGGGAGGGAAGAGCTGGGAGGCCTGTCCTCTGACGTCACTTCCGCTTCCTCTTCGCTTGCGCTCTGATGGCGTGGCTAATTCGACTTCCTTTTTCACTCTTCTTTGCTTCCTGTAGCGGCACCAGGAGCTGTGGCTCCTCTGGCCTTCGGCCCTCCCTCCGACCCAACGAGTCCCGCGGCCGCTCCTGGCGAGCCGAGCTGCCCCCAGGGATCGGGAGTGTGCGCTGAGCGGAGCCGGCTGCCAGGCCCTGCCTCGGGGGTCTTTGTGAGCGCGGGGCCGGCGATTCTCTTGGCAGGTGCCTGATCAGGCCCTTTCCTGAGCTAGCCGCCCCCCGCCGGCCCTTGAGCCTCTCTCGCTGCTCCCCGTCTGCGGGGAAGGAGAGCTGGCGCAGCCCCGGGTTCTGCTCCCCCTGAGCACCCGCCTGCCACGTCCTGGTCAGGCTCCCCGCGGTCCTCACAACGGCTTTGGGGCTGGAGCCGCAAGTGCTCCTCGTGTGCCTGGTCCTTGAACCCCCGGGGTCTGGGTTGTTCGTGAGCTCCCTCTGCGGAGGGTGGGGGGGGGCGGGAGGGACTGGTTCTGCCCATGGTCTGGAAGGGGCAAGGTAGTCTAATGCTTGTCTTGGGCCGTTTTTCTTTCCCAGTTCTGCCTTCTGAGCCCTCTGCCCTTCTCCAGGGTGGGAATGGCCCCTGTATACCTGACAGCGCCAGGCTGCAAAGTGAGTTGTTTGTTCTTTCCGGGAATTTTGCCTCAGTCCTCAAGGGGAGGTTTAAATTCCCAAATGAGTCATTTCAAACTTTTAAGTACTTTGTACATTTAGAGAAGGAAGATAACATAGGGTCTAGCTGTGCATCTGAATTTTTTTCCTTCATAGCAGTCTTCTCTCATAGAGCTGACATTGGATTTACAGTACAAAATAAAATAAAATACAAAAGGTAAGGTAGAGGAAAAAGTTCAGATAAGATTTAACTGGCCACTATTTCTGGGGTATAACATGGGGGAAAACAAGTAATCAAGACAGTTGTTGTAATACAAATTTAAGTGTTTGGATTAAATTTTTTGTTAAAATTTAACATTGTGAGAATGGCTATTTATGGGATTATACAGTGTTAAGCTACAATCTATTTTAGAATTAAGTTGGGAGGCACTGTGGTGAAGTGGGTGAAATGTTGACGTGGATCCAGGAAGACCTGGGTTCCAGTTCTGCTTCTTAATACTGTGAAGATTTTCAAGTTTTTAACATTGGGCCTCACTTTTCTCATTTGTAAACTAGGGGAGGTAATTCCTACAGTACAAACATGACAGGGTTTTTACCAAGTTCAAATGAGATGATATTAGCTATTTAAATGTATGCTACTAATATTAAAGAGTAAAAAGTCATCTACAGGATAGCTTTAGTATTATTGAATTAGGATGAAATGGTGCAACAAAGAAGAAATGACACTAGAGAATGTTAATAGAAATGATATTTAATAGTTAATGGAGGATGATTGCTTTGTAACCTCTCAAGAGTCAGTTATACTTGGAGTGTGATGATGGATATTAGTGTTGTGTACTTAATCATGAGACTGTTATTAAATTATCAATATTTGAAGGAAGTATATGATTCATGTGTGCTCACTTACAGAGGTGGTTGTGATTGTGCTATGGGACTTAGCCTTTTTTAGTCCCAATTTTCTCTTTTATTTCAAATGACAATAAATTCTTGCATTTGTTTCACAGGGTTTTTGTAAAAAAAAAAAATACTTCATAAGCCAAACTCATGCAGTCTACAATGTAAGCTGTTATAGTTGTTTGTACATAATAAAAAATATATATAGTTGGTACTCACTATACATTTGACTTCAAACCACTCCCTAAAATTCTTTCCCAATTTGCTGTTCCCTGAAGGTCCAAAAGGAATCAGTAACATTTAAGGACGTGACTGTGCATTTTACGCAGGAAGAGTGGGGAAACCTGGACCCTTCTCAGAAGGAGTTGTACAAGGATGTGATGTTAGAGAATTACAAGAACCTTGTCTTCCTAGGTAAGAAGAGCTGTCCTCTGTGACTCAGATTGTTTCCATAGTTGTGTCTTTCTTAATACACCTAACTAAATCAGAATTTCCTATGTGGTAAGTATTTGAAAATTAGTGTTTGCTATTCGGAAACTAGTTTGCTAATTCTCTTGTGGCCATTGATGGAACAGAAGTTGCTCCTTGATCTCAAGTGAAAGGCCTTAACTGTGTACAGCTTGAAACTGGGTGGTTGTTTGTGTTGCCTCTGAGTTGTGCTTTCCCATTCTCTGTCCTTTCAGGTCAAAGATTCTCCCCTGTAGTTCCATTACAGGTACCTGAGGACAAGAAAGTTTCATCCTCTTACTGGGAGTGGTTCAAAACTAATTTTCTTTGGGATCACTAGTCTGTATATCTCAGGAATGCAATGCAGTGGATTTTTTCAGAGGTTCTCTATACCATCCTTTGGTCTTTCTTAGCATGCCTCTTCACCCTACATAATAAGTTACTGGTGATAGAATAACAGACCTCTGTCTTCAATGCATTTCTGTTTCTAATGAGCAGGACTTACAGTTTGGAAACCAGATGTGATCTCCCATTTGGAAGAAGGAGAAACTCCTTGGATACAGGACCCAGAGGTACTTTGGAGCACCTCTCCAGGTGAGACATTGGAAACCAGGCATATGAGAGTCATCGTAAGCCATATTTTCACTGGTCTTTTGGGGGATGTGCCAATGATACGCTGGACTTTGACACCTTCTTAAAGGACCCTATGTCTCTGGACCAGAGCTGAGGCTATCTGGCATGAGCTGTCAGCAAATCTCTTTGTTAACATCTTTCCACTCTTAGGTACCTCCAATTTTGGGGAAAGAGTTTCCTTCAATCAGAAATGTATTGTTCTCTTCTGTTTTTACTTTGGATTATCTAAATCCCAACAACCATTCTTTTGCTTTGTTTCCAGTGATGATTCTTTTTTAAAATATGTGTATTAATTTTAATTTAAAAATAAGGGAAAACATCCTATTTTTCTCTATATTCTCTTTTCATCTGTTTTTCCTCCATGTTCTCTAGAATTAATATTCTGTTTTTCATGTAATTGTGATAGTGTATATTCTCATTCTGCATTCCCTGCATAGGGTTTCCTGGTTTTATGTTCTTAAGAAATGACAATGATAATGGTATAATGATTATCCAATTTTACTTACCCACAATCTTTTCAGCCATTCTCCAAGGATAGGTCATTTCAGGCTGGATTTTTGTTATCAGAAATAGAACCTCTGAGTATTTGTATAGAGAGATTTTTCAATAATATACATAGGTTTACTATTAATTTGAGGCAGTGAGGGGACATAGAGCACTGGAATTAGAATCAAGAAAATCTGAGTTCAAATCTTTTCTCAGTTTAGCTGTGTGATCCCAGGTAAATATCACTTAACCTCTCTGTGCCTCAGTATTGTCATCTATAAAATAAGGAAATTGAACTTAATGGCCTCCAACATTTCTTTGAACTCTAAATCTCTGATGCTATGATCCTATAAATAGTGCGATCACTAGATCAAAAGGCATAACTGGTTTTGTTGCTTTTCCTATCTGTCTTGCTTTTTAAAAGATTATTCAGTAATTATTAAGTAAAGTATTTGTGCTGTTCTATAGTATTGCAGAGTTGTTTCCACATACAACTTTCTATACGTAAGAGGGTTTGAACAGGTTGGGTGTTGATAATTTTGTTTCTAGAACTGCCTTTTTGTGCGCTTTGACCTTGTATCCATGGGGTAATAAAACCATCTAAATGGTCCATTCCTTAGACTTTAGATGTCTGGTTTTTAATAGAAAGATTCATGGAAAAGATTTTCCCTATTCTCTTTCTTACCTTTTTAGATATCTAAAACTCAACATGTCTTAAGAAGTCATCATCTTTTCCCTCAAATCCTCCATTCTAACAGACTTCCTTCCCTAATAGTGTGCCCTTCTACTTATCCATTCTCCCAGAGTCAGTGTCTTTCTCCAGGCTTCTCCCAAATTCACTCCACATAACCAGTCTGTTGTCAAATCTTGACATTTCTATTCCAAAAGCATCTCTTATATACTTCCTTTCTCTCTGCTCACAGAGGCTTATATCACCTCTTGCGTGAACTTTTTCAGTAGACCAACCAGGGTTGGTCTTCCTGTATCATGGCTCCCCTCACTCCAGTCCATCTTCCACTCAGATGTCAAAATATTCTTCTTAAAACACAGGTTGCCTGCCATGTTATCCTTGTTATCATGTTACCATGTTTACGTGCTGAATAAACTTAAGTGGCATGCTCTAGGATCAAATATTAAAAAATCTTCTTGACTTTTAAAGCCATTCGTAAATTGTTTTCTTAGCTTCTTTACTTCACCCTGCATTAGTTCATGTAGATCTTTTTATGCTTCTCTGTGTTCATCATTTCTTACGTCACAGTAATATTCCATTACATTTGTGTATCACAGTTTGTTTAGCCATTCCCTGATCAGTGGTCATCTTTATCCAATTTTTAGCAGTCACAAGAAGTGCTCCTAAAAAGTGCTCCTATATTTATATTATCATTTATATAAATATAGGAGCACTTTTTGTGATGGCTGAAAATTGGATAAATTTTGTTACATATGGGGACTTTCTTTTTTTCACTGGCCTCCTTGAGTTTATAACCTAGTAGTGAGACCTCTAGGTCAAAGAGTTTGGATAGTTTAGTTTGTTTTCATAATTCCAAATTCCTTTCCAAAATGGTTTTACTGATTCACAGCTCCATTAACAAGACACTCGTGTGCCTGTTCTCCCCAAATTCTTCCAACATGGACTATTCCCTTTTTTTGTCATTTTTACCAGTTTGTAATCTGAAGAATCAAGATTGTTTTGATTTGTATTTTTCTCCTTTTTATTTATTTAGAGCATTCTTTCATGCAGTTAATAGTTTGTAAATGAAAGAATGAATAAATAAAATATTTATTAAGTGCTTGATATGTGCAAAGCACTATGCTAAGTGCTAGAGATATAACCAGAAAAGTAAGAGAGGCCCTTCTCTCAAAGAGTTCACATTCCAATGGAGGAGATAACATATGTGGAAGTTTCTACCTACATGTCAGGTGGAAAAGTCCTGTGGTCCTTGGGTTTTTGTTTCTTTTTTAAAGTTGATGACCTCCTTGGGATTTATGCATAGTGGTAAAGTCTCTTGGTCAAAGGGTGTAGACATTTTAGTCACTTTATCTGCATAATTTCAAGGTGCTTTCCAACATGGTGGTATGAATTCACAGGTCTGCCAGTAGGCATGACTTTACCTGTTTTTCTGCAAATCTTCCAACATTAACTATTCTCATCTTTTGTTATCTTTGCCAGTTTATTGAGTGTGAGGTGAAACCTTGGGATCGTTTTGATTTTCATTTCTCTCATTAGTACTTTGAAGCATTCTTTCACATTGTTGTCAGTATTTCTCACTTTATCCGACTCTTTGTTCCTATAGTATCCTTATAGGGACTTACTTTTTGTCAGCTATTTCTTTCATTTTGTCTATATATTTTGGATCACACTCCTCCTACTAGTAGGAGAGAAACACCATTCTATAGTACTCCATAGACTATCTTACCTTCTTCCTTCCCTACTAAGACAGAAAAACCACTCTACCACAGTCCTTCCACTGGAATCCTCGTCTAGCTTGCTTGGTGGGAAAGGGAGAAATGCTGTTCCATCCTCCTTCCTCCAGGTCACTAGCCCTAAGTCTTGTCCCCATTTAGGTACCTCTACCCCTTTTTAGCTATACATTACTGCTGAAAACCCTGAGAGAACTCTGCTCAGAGGTCAGTCCCTAAGTTGATTAACTTAACTGAAATCATTCCTCAGTGATTAACAAACTCCTACCCCATTATACTCTCCCTATCCCAGTGATCCTGAAATTCTACCTGTGATTATTCAAACCCCTTTCTCTGTCCCCCACTACCTTCTCCCTTATTTCCATATCCCTCAATTCTAAGCTCCCTAACTTCCCCCCCTAAAGCTACCCATCCCTTCCACTCTATTATCTGGACTGGCTGGTCCATATGTAACAAACTTGTTTCCATAATAAGTCTTTTCCTTTCCCTCACCTTCTGTCTTCTGGCTCTCAATGAAATTTGGCACCCTCCTGATGACACATCCTCATTGACAATCCTTTTCCTTACTGGTTGTAGTTTCATTCGTATACCCCAATTTTTCAGTCTAGGTAGGAGTTAGAATATTCCTTGCTCCTCATTGCCACTTCCAGACTCTCTTTCTACCACCTTCACTCATTAACTTCTCCTTTGAGGTTCACTCAATCTATATTTACCACCCAATCAAGATTCTTATAACACTAGTTCACTTGGCTTCTTTCTTCATTGAGTGCAGTACCTGTCTCACAGTCTTTCTTTCCTCCCTATCTCCTCTCCGTGTTATAGGGGACTTCAGCATACATATTGATAATCCATCAAATACCCTAACCTCATAGTTTCTTAACTTACTCATTTCCTGTGACCAATATTCTTCCACTCCACCTCAGATACATACAGAGGTCATACTTTTGAACTTGCTGTCGCCCACAGATTTCCAATTCCATGTTCATAAACTCTGAAATCCTTTTATCTGATCATCTTTAATCATTCCTTATTTTCCACCTTGCAGCTGCAAACCCTGTTCTTCATTTTCATTGTGATTTCTAATCCCATCCTTCAGTTCTTTTCCCAGACCATCACTCCTGCATTGACTACACTTTCTTCCTTTCCCCTAAATGACCCCGTGGTAAATCATTTCAGCTTTACACTATCTTCTTTTTTTGAGTCTTTCCTCCTTATCCCATGTGCTGATTTTATTCTGGTAAGCCCCAGCCTTGGATTATTCTCGCCATCCTAAGAAAATCGTGAGACCGTGTTGACATTGTCCACTATGAATTTATTTTACATAATCTTATGTGGGCCCTTACTGTGGCAAGGCAGTCCTTCTAAACCTTTCTAATGAACTCACTATTCCATTTGCTACCTTTTCCAAACATTTTCATCTTTTCCTCAAGCCTCCTATAGTGCCCTTCCCCCAACCTTCTCAGTTTGCCTAGTATTAATTTTTTTTTTAAGAAACAAGAATGCTTTCATTTATTTGTTGAATAATAGAAATCTGTGGTTTGAGATATTCCAGTCAATGAAGGAGGAAGGGACAATAATAAGACAATGTCAGAAGACAAACTATATTTGTTACTTACTTATAAATATTTCTGAATAAATTGTTAAAATTCAATGTCAAGAAATGCAAATATGCCACTAATTTTTGTTTTGTTTTTTTAACTCAGTATAAATTCTTTTGATGTTTAGTAAGGTTTGTGTAGGGGATTTATGAGATTTTTTTTATGTTTCTATAGATTCTCTTTAGTAAAAATCCTCTGGTGTTGAACAAGGTTTGAGTTTTTACAGGTTTTATCATGTTTGTTATTTTTGTTCTTAAAAATAAAATTTAGGCATCTTTTGTTTTTACATTGCCTAAATTTTTGATCATAGCCCTTCCACTTCCAGAGAGCTATCGCATACAACGTTGAATATATTTTAAGAAGAAAAATAGGAGGAGAAAAAACAGTCATCAAAGCCAATAAATACATAGGGAAAAAAATCTGAAAATATAGGGATTGTTCAATACCTATGAACCTCCTCCTCTGCTAAGGATTGGCAATGGGGGGGTTTGAGGTGTCTTTTCATAGTCTTTCTTTGACGGCCAAGACTGGTTCTTTGTAATTCTTCACCATTCTCTTCTAAATGTCTTGTGATTGTTATTTTCATAGACTTTGGCAGTGTAGCTATATGTGTTATTATCTTGGCTTTGCTGCTTTGTCTGCATCACTTTAGGTTAGGTCTTTCCTTGAAGGCTTCCATATATTCATGATTTTTTTTTCTTTTTTTTGTGAGGTTGGGGTTAAGTGACTTGCCCAGAGTCACACAGCTAGTGTTGTATGTCTGAGGCTGGATTTGAACTCAGATCCTCCTGACTCCAGGGCCAGTGCATTATCCACTGTGCCACCTAGCTGCCCCTATTTGTGACTTTTAAAAGGCTTCTCTCCAAAATGAGCCCTCTGATGCCTGATAATGCTTGACCTTTCACTGGGGAATTTCACACGTTTATCATGTTCATAAGATTATGATTTATATGGTTTCTCTGCAATGTGGAGACTAATTCTTGACCTATGGGTGGTCTTTCCCACCTTCATTATTTTAATTCTGCTCTGCACAGTAATGAAACCTCTGATGGGCAGTAAAGGTTGAGTTGTAGTTAAAGACTTTTCCACACTAATTACATTTAAAACATTTATTGCCATTGTGAACTCTCTAATGTTCATTTAGGTTTCAGTTGTGACTGAAAGCTTTTCTACATTCCTTACATTTTGAAGACATTTCTCCAGTAGGAATCATTTTAAGATTAGCCACTTCAGTCAGCTATCTTGCATTTCTCTCTAGCTTTCACATTCCCTGGCATTTTCCAAATTTGAGTGTATTACATGTATGTCACATGTGCAATGCATATGTACTTAATATATATCACATTATATGTAAGGCTTCTTTCTATCGTAAATCCTCTTGTATTTAAGAAGATCTGATTTTAAAATGAAGACTTTCCCACATTTAGTGTATCATAGTAATAATAATAATAATAATAGTTAACAATAGTGCTTACTATGTTCCAAGCACTGTGCGAAGAAGTTTGCAAATATCTCATTTGATTCTCACAACAACCTTGTGAGGTAGGTGCTGTAAGTATCCCCATTTTATAGTTGTGGAAACTGAGGCAAACAGGTTAAGTGATTTGCCCAGGATCACAGAGCTAGTAAGTGTCTAAGTTCAAATTTGAACTCAGTGCATGTATGAGGATTCTCTACTGTATCAATCATTAGATGATTAGACTCATATTTTACTGAAAAAATTAAAACCATTCACCTAGATCTCCTTCTCCCTCTCCTCGTTTCACATCACTCAGATGCCTTCCTTCAGTCTCCCTATATAATCCCTCTATCACATGAAGAGGTAGCCATTTTCCTTGCCAAGGGAAACCCCTCTACATGTACAAATGACCCCATTCCATCTCATCTTTTCTAGAAGATTGCTTCCTCTTTGATCCCCATTCTCTCACTTGTATTTCCCCTGTCACTGCTATTCCTCAACTGCCTATACATTTTCCCATATTCTGGTTTCAACCTCATCACTGGACATCAACTATTCTCCACAGTTACTAATGATCTTTGAATTGCCAAATGTCAATCTTCATCCTTCATCCTTTGAACCTTATGATCATTCTTTTCTCCTTGATACTCTCTCAAGTATCTCCTTTGCCCACCAAGAGTGGGTCACAATAGTATTCCATTACATTCATATGCCACAACTTGTGTTCAGCCATTCCCCAGTTGATGGGCATCCCTTCAATTTTCAGTTCTTTGCCACCACAGAAAGAGCTTTAGCCTTTATTTTCTTATATTCCCCTGTTGTCCACTTTCTGAGTCCTCCCATTTTTATGATACACAGAATTGCCTCTACTACTGTAAAACTGAGGGAAGTTACATTTCACTACTCTTGGTTTCTGCCCCTAGTAGCTTCTGGTGCAGGGTCAGTGCTAGCCCCAGCTGGATTTCTGTCCCCTTTTCTTCAGGCCCAGCTCAGCCACTCAATCTAGTCCTTAGCCCTAGTTACTCTTCTAGAACTTTGCCCTTTCTATTGTGCCTGGGCTGGATCAGTGTCTGTTCCCTTTTGTAGGTATTATAGTGAGTTTCTGGAGAATCTCTTCCTTGGGGGTCCCTAACCTAAGTACTACCCCAGGCTGTCCAATTCACCCCACTCATTTTGCTGAGCCAAATCACTGTCTACCTTAAAGGGTATGCCTATAATCTCTACAGAAGGGAAAAGATTCCATTGTGAGTCCCAGGCACAAACCTGCAGGTCATTTATAACGCATAAAGTTATGTGTTCCTGACTGCCTACAGCCAGGAGCTTGAAGCTATTTGGGAAAGGTACAGAATGTGCTCTTTCAGGATTAGTGTTCTCTGGTGTTAGTACATAAGGCCAGTACATAAATGATTGTCAGAGTTCTTTCTTATTCTGGAGATTTTTCTGTAATTGCTCTACATCTGGTGCATAATTTACTAGGACTGGAAAAAATGTTTGCTCTTTATTGTTCATATGACCAGAATTCTTACCTTCTTTAAACTATTTTTCCACCGAACTAGTTTTGTTTTTTGGTGTTTGGGGTTTTTTTTGCATATTTCCTGGCAATTTACTTTGAATAGGTCATCCTTAGTAGTTCTTTTTGAAGGTTCATGAAACACTTCTGGGCTATCTGTTTACACACACACATACACACTCACACACACACACACACACACACACACACACACACACCTCCCCCCTTTTGGTGTTCTGCTTAGTTAGTCTGTTAAACTGATGTGCCTGTACTAATTCTTAAGCAGTACCAAATAGTTTTGTTGACTTTTTTTTTTGTAATAGAGTTTGAAGTTTGTTGTTGCTAGACCCACTTTATTCCTACCTTTTTAAAAAAAATTAATATCTTTGCTGTTCTTGACTTTTTATTCTTACCTCTAACACAATGAGCAAGCATTTATTAAACACCTTAGGTGTTAATCTGTTCTAATTCCCACATTATCAAGTCAGGAAACCAGGGTCCCAGTTGGTTAAATAGCCCACTAAAATGGCAGAAGCATGATCAGAAAAGGCTTCATATAGAAATGGTATGTCAATTGGATCGAAGTAAACTAGAGATTCTAAGGTAGAGGTGGGGCAGGGGGATGACAGCCATAGCAAACGTGTGGAGATGGGAGATAAAGTGCTGTGTTTGAGGAGAAATAAAATTGATTTGCCTGGATTATGATGTACAAAAACGGAAATAATGTGTATTAAGGCTGAAAAGCTATGAGAACAGGTTTCCAAAACAGGTTTTTTTTTCATCCTAGTAGAAATCAGGAGCTACTGGAGTTTATTGAGTTAAGGGGATGACAGGGTCAGATATGTAGTTCAAGAAAATCATTTGAGAAGCTTTGTGGAGAATGGTTTGGAAAGAGGTATAAGGTAGGAAAAATATTTAGGAGACTGTTGTAATAATCTAGGTGAGAGGTGGTGAAGCTCTCCACTAGAGTGGTGTATGTATGAGCAGATATAAAGAATGAGATTTAAGAAGTAGTGTAGAAAGAATAAAGTTTTGCAACTGATTGTATATATGAGAAGGTAGAAAGACATGAAGAATCAACAGTTACAATGAAGTTACAAACCTGGGTGAATAGAAGGATCATAGGGTGGTAATAGCCATGATAGAAGTTTAAAAGACAGGTGTTTTTGGTTAAAAGATAATATGCCTATTGTACATCTAGTGTGAAATTTCAAGTAGGTAATTGGTAATGGTGAGACTGGATCTCAAGTAAGAGACTAGGTGGATGGGGGCGGGGAGGAGAGAGAGAGACAGACAGAGATCTGGGAGTTGTCTACATTGAGAATAATTGAACTCATGAGAAATGATTGGCTCAGCAAGAATGAGTATTGAGAAGACAATAAGACAATCTAGGACAGAGACTTGTGTACCCACAGTTTAGGGGCATAATATTGTTGTTGAGCCAACAAAAGAAATTTAGGAGTAGTTAGACAGGGAGAAAACCTAAGAGTGTCATGAAAAGCCAAAAGGAGAAGAAAGTGTCTAGCACAGGAGGGTGGTGAGTAGTGTAAAAGTGGTGCAAAGAAGTCAATAAAGATGATTGATTATAAAGTGTCAGCAGGGGAGGGAGAAAAGAAGAAATTGAAGTGACTAACGTAGATAGGGTTTTCTAAGTGTCAGGAGAGAAATTCTGAAAGACAGAGTTCCAAGCAAGAGCATGATCCATTTATTAGTAAGGCTAGCAGTTACTGACCAGAAAGCTATGTTAATTGTTTTATGGGACCTATCTACATCTTGTAATCTTTGCTTAGGTGATCAAAACTACCAGATTTCCTGTCTCTTTGGAACAGATAAAAACTCCCCTAATTGTATAAGGGCAGGCAAGGACAGACACCATATCTTTTGGGGATGGTACCAAGTTAATCTGTAGGGCTTAAAGATAACAAATAGATGTAGATGTCCTGGAAATATCCCAGGGGCTACTGGTATGAAAGATAACAACTTTTAATTATAAATTTAAGCTAACTCAGAAAGCTAAATTCTTGAGCTGAACTCAAGGACATAGAAAGGGGACTTAAGCAGATATAGAATCAAATATACTATGAAAATAATACAATAAGGAATCAATTACTAAGTAGAATTAATTTGAATTTTTCAGTTAAACTTTTTGTGGCTTCCACTTTTTATTGTTGTGGTTGTGCTTTCCATTTCCATTTGATTTATTGTGTATTTTTCCTATTTCAGCCTACTTTGTATTATATCCTGTCTTTCCATGCTTTCATAAACCATCAAATTCACCATTTCTTAGAAAAATTGAGAAAGACGACAACCTTACTAAACTTACTTTGTGATATAACTGTAGTCTCAGTACCTAAACCAGAGAAGGATAAAGGAAAGAAAGAGGATTTTAGATGATTTATCATTGGTGAATATTGAGTTGTCAAAAAAAAATTCATTATGCTGAAAAGACTGTAGTGATATATCTAAAAATTATTCATCATAATCAAGTTGTATGTTTACCAGAGTTGCAGAGATATTCCCTATTAGGAAAACAATCATATTGAATACAAAAATATGCAAACCACAGTTATGCCAATGAGTGTAGATAAAACCTTTGACAAAGTATAATACCTTCTTAAGCTAAATATCCCACAAAATGGAGGCATAAAATGAAACTTTCTGAACATAAGAAGTATAAGTGAAAAGCTATCTTTGTATACAATAGAGGAGACACTAGAAATTTTCCCAATAAATCCCGGAGTATAGAAAGGACACCCCATTTCTCTGCTGTTATTTGACCTAGTTCTGGAACTCTAATGATAGAAATAAAACAAGAGCAAGAAATTAAAAATATTAATAATAGGCAAAGAGTAGATAAAACTCCCTCTTTAATGATGAAATTATGGTTTATATAGGAAACACCAGAGATGCAACAAAGAAGCTTAACTAACATCTTTAAGAAAAGGATGGGTTACCAAATAAATCTGCAAAGAGCACTTCTTTATAGCAATGATAAAATTCAGTATAGAGATTTCTGAAAATGACTACAAAATGCATGAAATATATGAGAGATAGTCAATAAGACACACTCAAGACCTATTCTCGCTTTCTCTCTCTCTCTGTATCTATCTTATCTCTCTTGAGACTTGATCTCCCTTTGTTGCCAGACTGTATGTGCTTGACGTCAACACTGCTGTACAAGATGTTGCAAAAATCTTCGTGAAGTTTTAACTTTAATATAAGTTTTAACACTATACTAAAAGACTTTTGAGACACCCTATATAATAAAAATGAGACTACCATATAAATTAATTCACAGATTTATTACTCTTATAAACAACCAAGGGGATATTTCATATTGGCAGACAAAGTAATAACATTTATTTGAAGGAATAAAGGAGCCAAAATCTAAAGGAAAGTTTTTTTTTTAACTAGAGTTGAAAGAGGGAAATAGTACTTCTCTACACCTCCAAGTAAATCAGTTGTTACCAAAATCATTTGACACTTTAAAAATTACAAACGTATTTTAGTAGAGTGGAATAGGTAAAAGATGGATTTGAAATAATTCTTTTCAACAATACAGTTTTACTAAACCTGAGAACAAAAGTTATTTGGGGATGAACTCAGAATTTGACAAGAAATTGCTGGTAAAATACTGAAGTTAGGCTGAATTAGGTTTACACTAACATCTTAGTATTTCAATAAATTCAAAATGAATATATCAACTTTTATTTTTTGTTTTTTAAAAAAAGTATGATTTATTTAAACATTCTTTTTTTAAAAATTTTGAGTTCACAATTCTCCCTCCATTTAGCCCCTTCCCCACTCATTGAGAAGGTAAGCTATAAATATGATACCAATTATACTTGTGAAATCATGCACAACATATTTCCATATTAACCATGTTGACCCCCTCAAAAAAGGCCAAAAAAAAAAAAGAGAGTACACTTCATTGTGTACTCAACTTCATCCGTTCTCTCTCAGGAGGTCAATAGCATTTTTCATAAGTTGTTTGGAATTTTCTTGGCTCATTGTGTTGATTGGAGTAGCTAAGTCTTTCACAGTTGATCATTATTATAATATTGTTGTTATTATGTTCTTTTTCTGAAATCCTGCTCATCCTTTCTTAGTAGCATAATAGTATTCTATCACAGTCATGTACCATAACTTTTTCAGCTATTCTCCAATTGAGGGACATCCCCTCAGTTTCTAATTCTTACCCACCACAAAAAAAGTTGCTATGAATATTTGTGTCATATAGTCCTTTTCCTTTTTCTTTGATCTCTTTGGGATACAGAACTAGTAGTGGTATTAGGTTAGAGGGTATGCAAGTTTTATATGCCTTTGGACATAATTTCAAATTATTCTCCAGAATAGAAAGACCAATTCACAATTCCTCTAGCACTGCATGAGTGTCCCTTTCTTTCTACATCTCTTCCAGCAACAAACCTTAATTTTAGAGATCATATCAAATAAAAAAGAACCAGACCAGGTAGTACCTTTCACAGTATTGGTTCAGGGTGAATTTTAGGCAAAGAATGATAACCACAAATCATAAAATAGATCATTTCAGTTACATGAAACTGAAAAGCATTGGTGCTAACAATGAAAAGATGAGAAGGGATACTATCATTTGAGGAAAAACACCTATTAATAACTCTGATAGTAGTTTTCTATCCAATATACAATGGGAAGTAATACAAATATGGAACAACAAAAACTTTTTCTTGAAGGACAAATGTTTCAGGGATATGGAAAAAAAGTCTTATTAATGTTAATAGAATTGCATGCTATTAAGAATTATATGAAAGATCTCTCTACATTTCTATTAAGATGAGAAATGTAAATCAAAAGTACTGATGTCCAGAAAATTGAGAAAGACTAGAAGTCATAGCCTAGAGGGAAATTGAGCAAGCCATAATTGGCCATCCCAAAGCAAAACAAAACCCAATAGGTGCTGTGGTTCTGGTCATTTTAGAAGCCAATGCTCTTAAGTTTCCAGTAGTACAGAAAGAAAAGAACTCCACTAAATTGTCATTTCCAAACATGTATGATTATCATAATGAGAGAAAGTAGAGATAAATATTGCTACAAAAATGTTATATGACATTTCAGCAAAAGACCTATAGCATTATATGAAAAAATAAATGTTGATCATTTTCTTGATGGCAAAGTCAGAAAACTGTTTACTGTATTTTCTTTTCAAATTTAGTAGGAAATGTTTACATTTTTTTTTTTCTTTCAGATTGGGTGACTAGGCCTGGAACTAAGCAGTTAACAGAGAAAAGACTTAGAAGGGATGGTTCCTATGTCTTTAAATTGGGAGAAGCATTGAAATATTATGTCAGTTTGGAGAAGCAGGAGCAGAACCGTGAGGAGAAACATTCTAGGCAAGTAAAAATCATCCAAAGGAAAAATCCTAACAAATTTAAGACTTTTCAGGCTTTTAAATTCAGTCCATTTTTCTTAGCTGATGTCCATATAAGAAGCTCTCCATAAATATGATATACATGAGTAGAATTTCAGACATTATTCAATCTTAAGCAGTAGTTAATAGATCATTATCAAAAGATCAATTTTCTAAATATAATGAACATGAAGATTGAGGTTATTCAGATATTTTCAATAGCTTAGAAATTACATGAATGTAATTCATGTAGGTAAGCTTGGCAACCACAATTCATCCATTATTTCTCATCACAGAATTCCTATTGGAGAAAATCTCCATAAAAGTCATGAATATACCAAGGCCTTCTGGAATACACACATGGTCGATCATCAAACAATTCACAGTAGAGAGAAGCCTTATGAATGTAATTATTGTGGAAAGGCCTTCCGTTCCAGCTCATACCTTATTCAACATCAGAGAACTCATACTGGGGAGAAACCTTATGAATGCAGTGATTGTGGAAAAACCTTCCGCTGGAGCTCACAGTTTACTCAACATCAAAGACTGCATAGTGGAGTGAAACTTTATAAATGTAATGATTGTGGGAAGGTATTCCCGAATAGGACATACCTTACTGAACATCAGAGAATTCATACTGGAGAGAAGCCTTTTGAATGTAATGATTGTGGGAGGACCTTCCGATGGAGCTCACAGTTTACTCAACATCAGAGACTGCATACTGGCGTGAAACTTTTTAAATGTGATGATTGTGGCAAAGTATTCCCCAATAAGACATACCTTAGTGAGCATCAGAGAATTCACACTGGAGAGAAACCTTATGAATGTAATGACTGTGGGAAGACCTTCCGATGGAGTTCACAGTTAACTCTTCATCAGAGAACTCATACTGGAGAGAAACCTTATAAATGTAATAATTGTGAAAGGGCCTTCCGTAGCAAATTACACCTTACTCGACATCAAAGACTTCATACTGGAGAGAAACCTTACGAGTGTCATGAATGTGGTGAGTCTTTCCGGTGGAGCTCACAGTTGACTGTACATCGGAAAATTCATACTGGAGATGCTCCTTACAAATGTGATGATTGTGGGAAGGTCTTCTGCTGGAGCTCACAGTTTATTGAACACCAAAGAATCCATACTGGAGAAAAACCCTACAAGTGTAACGACTGTGGAAAGGCCTTTGGCTGGCTCTCACAATTTACTAGACATCTAAGAATACATACAGGAGAGAAAACTTACAAATGTTATGAATGTGGAAAGACCTTCCTTGACAGCACATATCTTACTGAACATCAGAGAATTCATACTGGAGAGAAGCCTTATGAATGCAATGATTGTGGAAAGGTCTTCCACTGGAGTTCATACCTTACTCAACATCAGAAAACTCATACTGGAGAGAAGCCTTATAAATGTAATGAATGTGGAAAGAACTTCTGCTGGAGGTCACAGTTTACTCAACATCAGAGACAGCATACTGGATTAAAGTTATATAAGTGTAATGATTGTGGGAAATCCTTCCTTAACAAGACATACCTTACTCAACATAGGAGGACTCATACCAGAGAGAAGCCTTATAAGTGTAATGAGTGTGGAAAAAACTTTCGCTGGAGCTCACAATTTACTCAACATCAGAGACTGCATACTGGAGTAAAACTGTATCCATGTAATGATTGTGGGAAGTCATTCCTTAGTAACACATACCTTACTCAACATAAGAGGACTCATACAAGAGAGAAGCCTTATAAGTGTAATGATTGTGGGAGGACCTTCCGATGGAGCTCACAGTTTACTCAGCATCAAAGACTGCATACTGGAGTGAAACTTTTTAAATGTGATGATTGTGGAAAGGTATTCCCCAATAAGACATACCTTAGTGAACATCAGAGAATTCATACTGGAGAGAAGCCTTTTGAATGTAGTGATTGTGGGAGGGCCTTCCGATGGAGTTCACAGTTAACTATACATCAGAGAACTCATACTGGAGAGAAGCCTTATAAATGTAACAGTTGTGAGAAAGCTTTCCGTTGCAAATTAAACCTTAATAGACATCAGAGAATTCATGCTGGAAAAAAATAAGTGTAATAATTGTCAGTGGCCTTTGGCTAACTCTCTCAACTTACATGACATCTGTGAATTCATACAGGAGGAAAAATACCTATCTATGTTACAAATACAGAAAGACTTGCCTCAACCACATATATTACTGAATTATTAGAGAATTCTACTGGAGAGAAGCCTTCTGAATGTAACAATTGTGAAAACACCTTACATACCAACCCACATGTTACTGGACATAAGAGACTCCAAATTGGAAAGAAACTTCATGAATGTAGGAACATTTTCCACTGGAGCTCACAGTTTACACAGTATCAGAGAATACAAGCTCTTATGAAAGTTGTACTTGAGAATTTTTTCTCAAGTGACAACTGAACATCAGAGAATGTATACTGCAGAGAAACATTATGAACATAGAAAGGCTTTTCATGAAAAGTGAGCTCTTCCTCAACATCAGTTAACTCATACTGGAGAGAAACCCTATAAATATAGTGAATGTGGAAAGATCTTTGAGAGCAGAGCTGTTACTCAAAGTCAGTGCTCATATCGGAAAAAACTTATGGAGATAGAAACTTGTGAATGTAATTGAGAAGACTTTCAGCTAGTTGAGCTGAGTCTGAAAGGAAATCAGGAATTGAATGAGGAGATTTAAGATTAGAGGGCAATTCAAGTATGGGGTTCAGAGTGTTCAAAGACAGAGTTGTAAGCTGCATCGATATCATATCGAGATTCTCTGGAACCATTTCTCCTCAAAACCTCCACCCCCAACTTTGCTATGTAGATTAGGACAGGTCTTGCCCTGAAAGGCAAGGCAGCTTTCCCCAAGACTTAATTGGCAAGTAGGTTAAGGCTCAAGCTGTCTGGCTGTTGATGCATCTTCTTTAAGTTATGTTAAGATAGCTTCCTAGTCATATAAGAACATAAAAAAGCTAGACTCCCAATTCTTGGGGATTTAGCACATTCTCCCCTGCTCACCAGATTTGTTTCCATATGTAGAAGAAAGGTGGCCTGTCTATCCAAGCTAAGTGTTGCACCCTTATTGAGTATCTTTCTTATGCTATGGCTAAGTAAATCTTTTAACCATTGAATGAGAATGAGTGTCTCATTCCTTTATAATATTTGACTTAAACTAGTGGACCAGCTTGAGGCAGGCCTAGTCCACAACATTCCATTTATCTGGATCAAAGTGCCTGGAGAGGAATAATGTGTGAGTACACTAGAGATAAGAAGGGCCCTGAGTGTAAAGAATTTTCAATGACGGAGATGGTTATATTCTAGAGCAGGGATGGGGAACCTGTGGCCTGGAGGCCACATGTGGCCCTCTAGGTCCTCAAGTGCTGTGTTCTGTGACGTTTGTATTTAGTCAAAGGGCCACATTTGAGGACCTAGAGGGCCACATGTGGCCTCCAGGCCACAGGTTCCCCACTCATGTCTAGAGGCACTAAGGAGCCACTGGAGTTGTGTAGGACAAGTAATATTATTTCTATTGTCAGACCTATGAGTTAAGAAAATCACTGGATGTGTGGAGTATGGATTTGAGTAGGAAGAGGCTAAGGCAAAGAAACCAAATAGCAGGTTATTTGCAATAGTCTGAGTGAGAAATGTGATGAGGACCTGAATTAAGGTGGGAGCTATATGGGTGAAGAAAACAGGAAATATATCCATCTTTGTAGAGAGACGATTGATAAGATTTGACAGCTGATTGGAAGTAGGGAGTAAGAGAGAGTAATTAAGGATTACACAGGGGTTGGGGACCTAAGTGACTGAAAGAAATTGTATCTTATACAGAATTAGGAACAGTCTGATGAACAGTGGTTTCAAGGAGGTGAAAAGATAATGAATTTTATCATCTACGTGAGAAACCTGTGGGGAAATCCAGTTAAAGTGCCTGTTAGTATGGATACTATGTGATATGGAACTGAAGCTCAGTAGAGAGCCTATGGTTAGATATATAAATCTGCAAGTTTTCTGCTTTGAGATGGTAATTAGACCCCTGGAATATGATGAGATAGCTAAAGAAGATAAGGCAGAGAAAAGACCCGGTATAGAACCTTGTGTTGTACCCACTATTAGTGACATATCACAGATGAAGATTGAGCAAAGGAAAAGAAAGAGTGATCAGCCAAGCAAGAGGAAAACCAGGACAGAACAGTGTCCAGAAAACCCAGAAAGGAAAGTATAGTAAACAGTATCAAGTACTACAAACAGGTTGAGAATGATGGCACCACTTGTTGGTTTATATTGTACTCAGCAAGTTCAGGTGTGAGTTGAACTAGATGGCAGCTAAGCTTCCTTTGAACTCTAAAATCTTATAATTAAGTGAGTACTTTGACCCAATGAGCTCTGATTTTTTTTTAACCATTTAAAAATTATAAACTGTCCTTCATAAATGATCAAACTACAGATAAAGAAAAATGTATCATTAACATTTTAAAAAGTAAAACCACTCAAATTCACAACATAAAACAGTTTTTCTTTTTGTTCTATATCCCTTTTTAGGATTCTGAATCTGCTACCTTTAACTTTTTATCCTGGTTCTTGACCCCATTGATTATCCATTTGCAGTGTCAGTCCAAACATACACGGTATTCCAGAAGTCTTAGTGCAGTTTTAAGTTTAAATAACCTTAGAACTTCACTAAGATTTTTGGAACTGCCCCGCATATATACACACACACACATCCCTCTCTCTTCCCCCTCCCGTCCCTCCCTCTGTCTTCTCACACACACACACACACACACACACACACACACACACACAGATGGAAGAGTTCTATAGATTGGCCATCTAATTTTTATATCACGTTCCAGACAATAGATGTTTTTCCTGTGTGAATAATTAGGCCAAATTCTCAAGTGATTGTATATCTCATTTAGGAGGCTCTTCAGTGTTCTGAAATTTGAGACTATCATTACAATGAATGTCATTCACAAGAGCACCTAAAGAACCTCACCACCTTTTGGGAATGACACATATCATATAAACACACTAATATACTATATTTCAAAAGAAGGTTGCATTCAATCTACATACAGTTCTTCTAATCACACTTTGTATCACTTTGAATAGGCTGTTTCATACTGCTTTTTTCGTTTTATATTTCCTAATTAATAGCATGATTGTTTTGCATTGTATCATACTTTATTCAGCCATCCTCCTATCATTATGTTTATGTGTGTGTGTGTGTTATTGGCATTTTTGCTTTTGCATAAAGGTCCTGAGTATATTTTAGAATAGAAGCCCTTTTTTCATTTTCATTATAAATTTAGTATGAAGTCCTTTTATGAAATTGCTAGGATGAAATGTCTGGTCAGTATTTTCACTCATTGAATATTATGGCATTCTTAAATGTTTGCAAGTTTACTATTTCGTTAAATATTTAATGAAAGGTCTATTTTACCCACAATCCCTACATCATTAGAACTTTCTTGAGTTTGAAGGCATTTTGTTTATTATCTAAATTAAATTTACAATATGATGAGTCAAGGTATTGTCCGTAAAAGGAAAAAATGCCAATCCATGGGAGAATGACCGAACAGATTACAGTAGAAGAATGTAATGGAAATTATTGTAATATAAAAAATGATAGAAAGGGATGATTTGGGAAAAAATGAAGAGGGTTGCATGTAAGAAACAACATTGCAAAACTTAACTCTAAATAGCTCAAAGATCAGCAAAAATTTGAGAGGACTGTTGAATGCTCTCAAATTCGTGATGGAGAAGTGATGGACTCAAGTTGTAGAATACATTGGAGTTGAGATATGTTTTTGGATACACCCAATATGGGAATTTATTTTGCTTAACTGCATGTGTATTAGAAAAAGAGGAGAAACTATCCTCTCCTGTTTGACCATATTACTTACATTTTAAAAGGAAGACAAAGGGTTTTTGATCGCTTTTCTTTCTCTAGTTATTTTCTTTTCAAGTATAACAGAGACATGGAGCAGAGAGACAGAAGGAAATATTGCCAAGTTCCTCCTTTTCCCTGCCCCCCAAAACTCCCTTCAAAACATCTAGAAAATGCATCACACTGACTCTTGAGGGTAAAATCCTCGAAAAAAGTCAGTGAATCATTTTTCCAGCCCATGTCTGCGTAGGGAGATGGAGAGGTCTCTGGACCCTGAGGACAGTCTGGCTACAAGTATGCTGTGTGCACAAGCACTCCAGTGCAGAGAAAGGCTGTGCCTAGGTAAGACTTGGTCCCTAACCCATACCAAAGCATCTCAACTTTGTGCAGGCTTCAGGAACAGGTGCCACTTGACAGTTTTGTTGCCTGCTACCTGGTTCTAAGTCACAGATCCAAGGTAGATTGAAGAGAAAACCTTTGGCCAAGGATGTGAAAAGAGGCCCTGGGCTGTGCAGTGGGAGTATCATATTTAGAAACAAAGCAGGAGTGTGGCCCAGATCTCAGGAGCAGGGTGGAGTCTCATTTCCAGCCTCTAGCCCCATCTGAATCCTACAGGGGATAACCAGAACAGGATAGACCCAAAAGGAACCTACGGTTTTCTCACTCTGACCCAGAAGATTTTACCAGCTGGGCAATAATGGCTGTATCAAGTAGTTATCTATGCTTGCTCAGAACCAGATCAGGAACTTGCAAAGTTCAAACCAGGGGGTCAGTAATCATATTTTGCTGTGGTTCAGACCACTTCAGAAGTACTGGGAGCTTGCAAGCCTCAGCTTCGCTGGACAGTACTCAGTATTGCTGAAGTCAGAAAGTGGTCTAGAATAAGCAAACGAAAAGAATCCCACCATGAAAAAGCTATTTGATGACAGATGCTTAAGACAGACTTAGTAAAGAGGGACTCTAAAACACCTACAAGCAAAGTCTCAAAGAACACAGCTTAAGTACAAGTTCAAATAGAATTCCTGAGAAGAGATGAAGCAAGAGTTTTAAAATGTTTTTAGAAATGAAATGAGAGTGCTTGAGGAAAAAAATTGGAGAAGAAATGAGAGCTATAGAAGAAAGAATTGAAAAGGGAATTATAAGCTTGGTATAAGGTTATAAAATCTTGCACAGGAAACAAACTCACTGAAAATTAGAATGGACCAAGTAGAAGCCAAAAACTCCATGAGATAGTCAGAAACATTCAGAAGTCAAAAGACTGAAAATATAAGAAGAAAATATGGGGTATCTCATAATAAAAACAACTGATCTGAAAAAATGGATTGAGGAGAGAAAAATTTAGAATCATTGGACTACCAGAATGCCTTGACCAGAAAAAAGAGGCTAAAATCTTAAAATTATCTACAGCTCTTAGAAACCTCAAAATAAAAACGCCCAATAAGATTATAGCCAAAATCTAGAAACTAGGTTGAAGAAAAAATATTGCAGGCAGCCTGAAAGGATTCAAGTATATAGTGATGAGGACCACATTTAATTTAGCCACTGGCACTATAAAAGTGGGAAAAGATTGGAATACAATATTCTGGAAGACAATATAGGCTTACAGAACAAAGCATAATCTATAGGGAGAAAAACAGACCATAATGAAAAGACCAGAGCTTTATAGAAACATTAAAATTTAAACAGGCATGAAAAGAAAAGTAAAAAGGTAAACGTGAATGAACAGTTATAAAGGACTATGCAAAAATGAACTTCTTACATTAAAATATGGGGAAATGATGCATGTCTCTCCTGATGTTATTGTCATTAGATATTGTAAAAGGAGTCTAATTAGAGAGCAGGCCTGGGAGTACTTCTGTTATGTCTTAATGGTCTTAGGAGAGCAATAGAAAGAAGAGAAGAATATACTGGAAAGAGAAAAGAAGATGGTGAAAAATAATCTCACATAATCAGGGTACACAAGTAACCATATACAAATGAGGAGTACAGTGGGAGGAAGCAGTTGACCCTTGAATCTCACTCATCTGAACTGGTCAAAGAAAGGAAGAATACCCATAGACTTAGATGCTAAAATATATTCATTCAAGGGGAAAAGGGAGAATTAGAGGGAAGGCAGATTAAGAGAGGGATTAGTCTTAAGCAAAACAAACTTAAAGATGTACAAAGATATTTCTAATTCTTTTGATTTAGCAGTCAATGGGAATCTGAAGGAGGTGCTCATATTGAGGAATGGATGAACAAGTTACAATATATGAATGTAATGCAGTTCTCTTGTGCTATAAGCACAATGATGAAATGGATGGTTTGAGAGAAACCTGGGAAAACTTATATAAACTCATGCAGTGCAGTAGACAGAACCAGGTAAACAGTTTTTATATATATAAAATATAGCAAAGACACAACTTTGAAAGAATTAGGAACTCTTTATCAGCATCATGACTAACCACAACTCCAGAGGATTAATGATGAAATATTTTACCCACCTCTTGATAGAAAGGTGTGTTCAGTGCAGAATGAGACATGTTTTGTTGGACATGCCCAATGTAGAAATGTTTTCTTTGACTGTAATTATTTGTAATTCTCAGTAGGGATTCAGGTGTAATTCTCAAGAGGGGGTGGGATTAGAGTGGGAAGGAGAGAATGAATGTTTGCTGATTGAAAAGAATAAAATCTTTTTTTAATGTAATAAGTATAAACTCAATAAACATAATTCTTCAGTCGTGCTGATAAGTATAAGGAGTATGTGGTACCTCTTACTCATATACAGGCTGCTGGTGGAGGTGTCACTTCTTATATGCTTTTGATATAAGGAGTCACCTAATCCTTAAAGTTAGAAAAGAACAGACATCAGCACTGTAACCTTGAAAGGTGTTCAGAATGATAGTGGATTAAGTAGTCAGTTGAGTACATTTATTGGGCTCATCTTCCTTTGGTATTGTTTAAAAATATTAATTATGATACCATATTAGGTTCCGTTTTAAAAATGAAATAGTAAATATTTTTAAACCATATCACCACTATAATTTAGAATATATAACTATAAAGTTATCACTTTGATTTTAAAGCCCTGTAGTATATCCACAAAGTTAGGGCCATGTTTGCATGAAATGGGTCATCTTTAAATATCAGTCTACAGCTATCTTTGACTTGTTCTATCATTGTTTGTTGCCCTGTAAACAGAAAAAGTAGAAATGAGTTACTATATGATCTAGTGACACTAATTTCCTTGTACCTTCTCCCTGCTTGCTTTTTTACTGGCTGAAATGCTATCTTCCCATGCTGTTTTCATCTCCTGGTTTCCTTTGCATCTCAGCTAAAATCCTTTCTGTATGAATCTTCTTAGTCCCCCTTAATGTAATTGCCTTTCCGACGAGATTGTCTCTTAATTTATCCTGCATATATCTTGTTTGTGTATAATTTTACTCCTAGCAATGTACTCTTCTATCCAGTGACACTGGCCTCCTAGCTGTTCCATGAACAAGACACTCATTTGTTGGTTCCAGGCATTTTTGTCCACCATGCCTAGATGTTCTCCCTCAACTCCATTTACTGACTTCCCTAATTTCCTTTAAGTCTCAACTAAAATCCTATCTTTTCCAAGAAACCTTTCCCGATTCCTCTAATTTTAATGACTTCCCTCTGTTAATAATTTCCCATTTATTTTGTGTGTGTGTGTGTGTGTGTGTGTGTGTAAATTGGAAAGGTAGGAAGGGACTAAGTTATAAAGGGCTTTAAACACCAGATAGGATTTTGTGTTTGTTCCTGGAGGCAATAGGGAGCCAGTGCTGTTGTTGAGGTGGAGTTAGGGGTGGGAGTGTGTGACATGGACTTCTATTTTAGGAAAATACAATGAATATAGTGAATAATATACAAGCAAGCTTAAAAAACAGATTGTGACCAAGTTATTGAGAGCTTTAAAAGTGAAACAGGGCAGCATATATTTGATCTTAGGGAAAATGAAGAGATAATGAAATTGAGTAGAAGAGAGCATAGGCAGTAGGAAAATCACTTTAGCAGTAGCGTATAGGATGAACTTGATGCAGAAAAACATGTCAGTGATAGCTATTAGACGACTGTTATAATAACCTAGGTGGGAGGTAAAGGTGAACTAGGGTGGTGCTGTGTGAATATAGAGAAAAGAGGACAGATGTATGATGTGTAATAGAGGTTTAAATGTTGATTTGGTAATTGATTGGATATTTAGTGTCAAGGAGAGTGAAAGGTCATACAAACATCGTATACTGGAAGCATGGTGGTGCTTTAAATAGAAAGGGAAGGTTTGTCAGCCAACTAGCATTTCTTAAGGGAAACTAGGAAGGGAAAAAGGATTCATTAAGGGCCTGCTTTGCGTCAGGCACTGTACTAAAATTGAGGGATACAACGAATGGCAAAAAACAGTCCCTGCTTTCAAAGAGCTCACACTCTAATAGGGAGACATTTTAAAAATATGAATGTATAAACTAGACACAGGATAGATTGTGTTGATCTCAGAGAGAAAGCGCTAAGGTTAAGGAAGACTAGGAAAGGCCTCTTTCAGAAGATGGAACTGAAGAGCTGAGTGATATGGACAGACATCAATTTGACAGCTGAGTAGATGATGGATTGGTATGGGGAGATAATTGAAGCAGGGAGACCAGCCAACAGGCTATTGCAGTAGTCCAGGCATGAGATGATGAGATCCTACATCAGGATGGTTGAAGTATCAGAGTACCACTCATTGTATATGGAAGGTAAGATAAGAGTAAGAAATGGCATGACACCTAAGTTGTGATTTTAGGTGACTAGAAGGATGATGGTACCTTGGAATGCAATAGGGGAGTTAGAAAGCCAGGGAGAGTATAGTGGAGAAGGTAAATGAGTTCCTTTTTTGACATGTTGAATTTGTGATATTTCTTTTATGTCCAGTTTTAAATATCCATTAGGCAATTGGTGATGTGTTATTGAAGCTAAGGAGAGACTGAGTCTGGAAATATAGATCTCTTGAATCTTTGGCATAGGATTGGTCATTAAATCCATGAGATTAAATCCATGAAATGCAAGAGTATAGAGAAGAGGCCTAATATAGAACCCTGAGGAATACCCACAGTAAGGGGTGTGAACTAGATGAGTAATCTGTAAAACAGCACAAAAGGATCAGTCACATAACTAGAACTAGGAGTCCTAGTAATATCCTCAGGAGAGGGGTTATTTTCCTAGGAGGAGAAAATAATCAGCAATGTCAACTGCCGCAAAAGGATGATACCAAAGAAAACGCTATCAGGTTGGGACATTGAGGTCATTGATAACTTTAGAGAGAGTATTTTCAATTTAGTGAAGAGGTTTGAAGCCACGTTGCAAGGTGTTGAGAAGTGAGAGGAAATGAAAACAGCAAATGTAGGTAGCTTTTTATAAGACTTTGTTTAATAGAGGAGAGGTATAAAATGGTAGTTCGAGAGGATAATAGGGCTTAGTAAAGGTTTGAGGATGAAGGGGGTATTTAAGCATGCTTGAAGGTATTGGGGGAAAAAAACTTCAAAAGTTGCAAATGAGAGAAAGTAAGGATGATTAGGGTTTTAATCTGCTGGGAAGAAAAAAATACAGAAAAATATTGAATAGAAGGGTTGGTCTTTGAAAGAACTACCTCATTGTCAGACACTGGGGTTAAGGAGGTAAGAGTGGAGTACTGTCCTCTTCTCCTCCTTATTAGGGATCTGGAGGTGAAGAGAATGGGAGAAGAGGGAGGATATATTGCATTATTTATCCTAACAAAGGTAATGAACCTGATGTTTGGAAGGAGACATATTTTTAGACTTGGCCACTATGTGAATTTGTTTTGCTTAACAATGGTTATTATGACTCCTTCTCCCCCTCTACCCCCTCCAGTTTTGAATGGCAGTGGGGGACTGGGGAGTGAGCAGGCAGAGAGGAAGAGAATTGGCAATGGTGACCATAAAAGGAAAAATGTCTATTGAAACATTTATAAAGACAAAGGAGTATAGAAGGTAGGTCTGGAGAAAACAAAAACAAGCAGGACAGTTTTGAAAGTATTGGGTTGAATTTATATGTGTTTTTTGTTTTTGTGGGTTTTTTTCCAAAGCAAGTGATATGGAATGGACATTCATAGTTTTCTATTAAAAAAGAAAAAAACAACTCCTTTTGGTTCTACTTTGTAAATAGAATTGTACTTTTGTTTTGGTGTTGAGATTTTTTTTTTTTAAATTAAGGTAGCTGGAGAGATTGCAAGGTTAAAATACAGCACCAAACCAATGGGACTTTGCAGCTGACAGATATGCAGAATAAAGGCACACCAGTTGCAGCCATCAAGAGCACAAAGGAAATGGATATCAAGAAAGGGGTAAATTTACATGTTACCTGCTTTGATGTACATCTCAGTTTTCTTTTTAAACTCCCCAGCCTGGTTCAAGAAGTAAAACTTAAAAGAGATTTTATTACTATTACTATTTTGCAAGCCTCACCATGTTCCATGACTTCATGGACCATCAGTGCAGAATTTTTGAGAACTACAAAGTTTTCTAATGTATTATCCTATGTGGAATACAGGTTGGGTCTAATAATCATGAATTTTCCATCAGTGGAGGTTAAATTAATGAGGTTTTACTATATTGATAGTTTAGTAAGCACAAATAAATACTAGTCCTCTATAATGCAAATATTAATAATTTTAATAACAGGGGCACATATTCCAAGAAGGGAGATTATTCTGTAAACCTCCACAGGAAGAAAAATTTAAGTTATTAATTCAAGATGATAAAGAATATTGGTCTAAGTAGAATCTGATCATTACAAAATGGTCAGAACATGAGGACAGAAAGTAAAAACCTAATCATGAGAATTTTTTATACACTGCCAAATACCTAAAAGTATCCGAATTACTAATTAAATTTTTTTTTTAGTATTTTGGCCAGATGTTTGTCATTTCTAGACACAAGCACCAAGTGCCTACTAGCAAAAATGAAGCAAACTGTTTAGGAAATTTGGTGCTAAAAAAACTCCAGATGATCCAGACAACTGTCTTAATTCTTTACTTTACTAATCCTTTACTTTACTTAGTCAAAGAAAATTCATTAATGTTTTTATAGCGAAAAACCAGGAATGGTGTCCTTTCAATTTGTGAGTTAGTTAACAAGCATTTTATTGAGGGTCCACCTGTGCCAGGCACTGTACTAAGTCTTGATGTACAAAGAATGGCAAAAACCCAGTCCCTTCTCTCAAGGAGCTAACAGTCTAGAAGGAGACAACATCCAAACAACTATACAGAAAAAGATATTTAGTTTAAACTGAGGGTAATTTCAGGAGGAAGACACTAAGATTGAGGAGGACTGGCAAGGTTTCTTGTAGAGTGCTGAGTCTTAGCTGAGTCTCAAGTGAAGCCAGTAGGTTTCAAGGACGGACAGAGTTCTAAGTATGGGGAACAGCCAGTGAAAATGCTCTTGGATTCAAGAGATCAAGTGTTTGAGGAACAGCAGTGAGGCTGTTGGATCACAAAGTATATAGAGAGGAGTAAGGTGTAAAACACAGGAAAAGGAGGAAGGGGACAGGTTAGGAAAGGTGATGATGAAAAAATATATATAACATGACTCCACAGACTATTAGGAATCAAAGAGCTTTGAATTTATTAAAATGTGTATTGCTTTTTTTTTTTATTCTCATTCTTCCTGTTCCCTGTCTCTTCATCTTTCCTCCTCAATTGCTGCCCTCAACCTAGAGGACTTCAGTGTACCTATTAATACTCCCTCAAACACCTTCACCTCCCAGTTCTTCAACATACTCATTCACCATGACCTACTCTTCACCATATTTCAGCTACACACAAAGATAGAGGGTTATACCCTTGATCTTCCCATCACCCACAAATATATCTCCTCCATGTTCTAAAATTCTGAAATTCCCTTATCTGATCATCAGCTGTTGGCTTTCAACTTTTCCCTCTTCCTTTCAATACCATCCCTGTTCTACATCCACACCGTGATCTCCAGTCCCTCAGTCCTTCAGTTCTGTCCTAGGTCCTCATTCTTTTTACATCTAAACTCTCCTCCTTTCCCTGTCTGGGCTCCTTGGTGAACCATATACTGTCCTTTTGAGTACCTGGCCCCTTTATTTTATCTCTAATTGTGCCCTGCCAAGCCTCAACTTTGGATCACTCCTACCATCACTTCTTATTGCTAGGTACAAGCCCAAGCACCAAGTACCTATTAGCAAAAATGAAGAAGGCAATTCAGGAAATTTTGGGAGTATTTGTTGCCCCCCCAAATTCTCAAATTACCCAGAAATCTATTTCAATTCTCTGTTTTACTTAGTTAAAGGAAATCAATAAACATTATTATTAAAGAAAAACCAAGAGTGGTGTCCTATCAATTTATGATGAATAAAAATATGTAACATCTGAATCCATACATTAGGAACCAAGTAACTTTGCATTTAGTTAAATATACTTTTTATATTCATTCATGCAATCCATTTTCTATCATGCTAAACACACGTATTATTTACTTTGTTATAATTATTTTTGTGACCTAATGATTATAATGTGTCTACATAACAATCACATTCTCTGTTCATTTAGTTCAGAATCTTCCACTTACTGAATAACAAATTGTATGGGGATAAGGCCAAAACATCATCAGTAAAATTGCTTGAATGTGAAACAAGTGAGATCAGTCAGTCAGTTAACATTTATTAAGTGCCAGACATTGTGCTAAGCACTAGAGATACAAAGAAAGGTAAAAGTCCTTGCTGTCAAGGAGTTTCACAATCAGATGGGGGAAGGTGACACAAAAAAAAGCTGAAAAGAGAAGGGGGTACCCTGAGCAAGGGCACGAAATCCTGCATCTGGGTGATAAATGATGGTATAATAGTAACTAACATTTATAAAGTGCTTGGTATGTGCCAGGTACTGTGCTAAGCACTTTACTGATATTATCTTATTTGATCCTCACAATAGCTCTGGGAGGTAGGTGCTATTATTACTCCTATCTATTAAATGAGAAAATTGAAGCAAACAGAGGGTAAGTGACTTACTTAGGGTTGCATAACTAGGAAGTGTCCTGAGGCTGGATTTAAACTCCAGTCTTCCTGATTCCAGGTCAAGTGCTTTATCCACTATACCACCTGATGAGGTATGACTAACAGTTGATTTCATGTTGCAGAATAAAGACGTGAATTCCCTAGGTGCCCTTTTGCACTTTTTTCATTATTATCCTTTAGATTTCTTGACCTTTTGTTCCTCCATGTGACATTTGGTTTTTTTTTTTGTTTATTTTTGTTTTTGTTTTTTTTCCTGACTATAAAATACTCCTTTGGTAGACTGGTATAGCACTGAACAGGTAAATTAATTCAGAGAATCTTGTCCTTTTTTATTATAGTGGCTTTGCCTACTTCTACAATTTAGTATTTTTCCAATTATTTTGATCTATCTTTATTTCTGCAAAAGGTGTTTTATGAGTGGAATCTTATGGTTCCTGGGTAAATCTTGATAGATACACTCCCCAGTATTTATAGCTTTTGTAGTTATTTTGAGTGGAATTTCTTTTTCTAGCTCTTCTTGGTTTTGATGGTAACATACCAGAATGCTGATGATTAATGTGGATATATTCTATGTCCTCCAATTGAACTGAAATTTTTCTTTAAACTGATTTTTAGTTGAGTCTCCTAAGGTTTTGTAAGTATCCCATATATCACCTGCAAAAAGTGACAGTTTTGTTACATTTTTGCCTATGCTTATTCCCTCAATTTCTCTTTTATTATTACTAGAGCTACCATTTCTAGCACCATATTAAATAGTAGGGGTGATAATGGGCACCTTTGCTTTACCCTGGATCTAACTTTTTTCCTTTACATAGGATGTATGCTCTTGGACTTAGATGAATATTTACTATATTAAGTAAAGGCCTATTCCTGTGGTTTTTAGAATTTTTAAAAATAAAAATGGGTGCTAGATTTTGTCAGAAGCTTTTTTTGAAAGCATCTATTGATACACTAAAACAGGTTTCAACATTCATATTATTAATATGGCTTATTACACTTATAGTCTTTGTTATGTTGAAGAGTCCTGCATTATTGCTTTAAACTCAATTTGGTCATAATATATAATCTTTCTAATATCTTGTTGTAACCTGTTTTTAATATTTCAAGTTTTTTGAATCAATTTTCATTAGAAATATTTTTCTGTAGTTATCTGCTTTAGATATCAAAACCACATTAACACAGAAAGGAATTGAAGGGTGCCTTCTTGTTATTGCCAACAGTTTATGTAGTATTAGAATTAGCTGGTTTTTGAATGCTTGATAAAAATTACTTGTAAATACATCTGATCCTGGAATTTCTTCTTTGGGAGTTCATTTATGGCTTAGTAAATTTCTTTTTTCTGATATGTGGTTACTTAAATAGTATGTATCTTCTTTTATTAATCTGGGTATTTTATATTTTGGTAATTATTCATCCATTTCTGGTAATTTGTTAATTTTCTTAGTATGTGATTGGGCAAATTACTTCCTCATAATTTCCTTTATTTGTTCTTCAATGAATGTGAGTTCATTTTTCATATGAACATTTTGACTTTCCTTTTTAAATATTCAGATTAGTTGTTTATTGTTTATTTTGTTTAAAAAAACAAAACAAAACTCATACCTTTCTTAGCTGGGTGGTATAGTGGGTAAAGTGCTAGACCTGGAGTCAAGAAGATCTGAGTTCAAATCCAACCTAAGACACTGACTAGATGTGTGACCCTTAGCAGGACACAAGTTCTATTTCAGTTTCCTTAATTGCAAAATGGGGATAATAAACATCCACCTCTGAGGGTTGTTGTGAGAATCAAGTGACATCATATTTGTAAAGCATTTTGTAAACCTGATAGTGCTATGTAAATGCCAGTTATTATTATTATTTATCAATTAAATGATGGTGTTAACTTTCGATTTTATTGAGTTAATTTTCACAATTTCTACTTTTTTGCTTGGCTGGAGAATTTTGATTTGTTATTGTTCAGGTGTTTTAATTGCCTGTCCACTTCATTGAGTTGTACTTTCTCTCATTAGTTGATGAAAGCATTTGGAGATATAAATTTTTCCCCTCAGAGCTGCTTTAACTGCATCCCATAAATTTGGTGTATTGTCTCATTATTGTAATTTTCTTTGATATTTTCTAGTGTTTCTATAATTTTTTCTTTGACCCAACAGTTCTTTAAAATTGTGTAATTTAATCTCCAATTACTTTTAAATTCTTTTTTTAGGGCATAATTATTAAGTCTGATTTTATTATATTATGATTAGTAAATGATGTATTTAATATTTCTGCTTTCTTACTTTTTTTTGGTGAGGTCTTTATGTTTTAAGATGTGTTTTCTTTTTTTTATTATTTGCTAAGTGTCATGTGCAGCTAAGTTATATGTAAAATCCTTTCCATTTCTATTCAGTAATGCCAAACATCTCTAATTTTTAATTTTTCTAAGGTTTTTTTTTTTTTTTTGGTGAGGCAATTAGGGTTAAGTGACTTGACCAGAGTCACATAGCTACTGAGTGTTATGTGTCTCAGGTCAAATTTGAACTCAGGTCCTCCTGACTCCAGGGCTGGTACTCTATCCACTGTGCCACCTAGCTCCCCCTAAGTTTCTTTTCAAGTCCTTATTTTTTCATTTATCTTTTGGTTAGTTTTTCCCAGCTTAGTGCCTTGCATGTAGTAGGTACTTAATAAATTCTTACTGATTTACTGTCTAGGTATGAAAGAGGTACATTTAAGTCCCTTACTCTTACAGTTTTACTATTTCCTTCTTCTAAATTGATGAAATTTTCTGTTAAGTATTGATTGCTAAACTATTACTTGCACATGTATAAAATATTGATATAGTTCATTATCTATGGTGCCTTTAAGCACAATATAATTTCCCTGTTTATCTTTTTGTCTTTTCTATGTTTACTGTAGTCTTATTTGAAATGATTCTTACACTTTAAAAATTTTTTTTCTATCAGCAATAATCCAGCTTCTGTTACTCCCACTCCCTCCCTTCCCAATTGAAAAATGAAGAAAAACAAAATTTGTTATAAGTATGTATAGTCAAGAAAAACAATTTTCTTCATTGACCATGTCTTTAAAAAAAGCCTCATTCTGTAGTCTGAGTTTTTTACCCCTATTCTTCAGTGTGGTACCACAACCCTCTCTCTCTCTCTCTCTCCTTGTGATGCTCTGGGCTGGAAAAAAATGTCATACCATAAAGACCCATTTCCTCCTGGACCTTATATATAGCATAGAACCCTTGAGCTTAGTTATGACAACAAGAAGCCACTTTGTTATTGTTGTTCATTCATTTCAGAAGTGTTGGACTCTTCATGACCCCATTTGGGGTTTTCTTTGCAAAGATACTGTAGTGATTTGCCATTTCCTTCTCATTTTACAGATGAGGAAACTGAGGCAAACAGGGTGAAGTGACTTGACCAAGGTCACATGGCTAGTGTCTGAAGACAGATATGAACTCAGGTCTTCCTGACTCCAGGCCCAGTGCTATATCCACTGGGCCACCTAACTGCCCACTTTGTAGGAAACCATAGTTTCTAGCAAAAATAATATCTTGTGGTTAAATTAATTCATTTACTCATTTGTTAAACTACCATGTAACTATGTGCAAAGTCTCTTAATAAGCCAAGTGATTTTTTAATCATAGGGAGTTCCCAACATAATTAATATAAAATCCTAGACCTTAAAGAGTAAATACAAAAAAGAAAAAATCTTGAACAACTTTTGGCAAAGTCTGGATGGAGATATTTTAGGAAAATATTGAGGCATTGTTCCATTAATAATTTAGCAAGATTGGTCTTGTTATTGAACATGGAATAAGATGTTGAGTGGGTATTATAGGGTAATAACATCATAGGTTTTGAGTTAGAAGGGACGTGCAACACCCTTATTTTTCAGATGAGGAAACTCGGGGCCAGAGAGGTAAAACAAATTGCCCAATAACATTGCATTTAGGAATTCCATTTGAGGAATGAGTAAACTGAACTTCAGAGAGTTTTAATGAGTTACTGAAGGAAAAAAAAAATAGGACTGAAATTTGAACCCAACTCATATCAAATCAAGTGTTCTTTCTGCTTTGCACACTGTGTCACCTTTGATATCAGCTTGTCTTCGGATGTTGTTAGTAACCTATGGCATTTTGTTACCTCAAGTTAGTATTTATCAGGGCATCAACAATGGCCTACTTTCATCCCACCAATCCCTTTCTCTGGGACCAACTAAAGGAATCAGAAGTCTAATCTGATGAATGATTCATTGCTTTCACAGGTCAATGAAAGCTAGGGTAGGAAAGACCTCAGCCATAGAGCTGTAGAATTTTAAAATTAGAAAAGATTTGATACATATATTTAGTTTAGCTTACATGTTAAGATGAACATATGATTATGTTCTTACATAATAAGGTAAGAACATATGATGAACAGATTTCAAATTGAATAAAGATATGCTGGGGTAGCGATATCCATATTGGAAAAGTGGACATGAGACACATTTTACAGCTTTATTTTCATGGTCATTTGAATGAAATTAAAATTTTATTCTTAACTTTCATACCTATAGGTTTTGTAATCAATAAGTAGAACATGAACTATAACAAGAAAATTACTTTGTAGGTTTGCTAGGAAGGCTGTAAAAATTAAAATTATGCCTGAATGTAACCCAAGCCTGAGATATTTTATGTGCTGCTGCATATATGGCAGGAGATACAACTTCAGATTCTGGAAAAGGATGTTGTACATGATGTATGCCTCTATACAGGACTAATAGCATAGAGTACAGAATTTCTGGGAGAGAAACATTTAATACCATAGAGACTTTGGGAGAGACACATGAAGTGAGATATGGCAAACAATTAGAGTTGTTTCCTCAATATGTGCCTGATATCTAGCCTATCTCCCTAGAGACTGCAAAGTGGACCTTTCTGGGTGAGATAGGGCTGTCTTTTAGCTTAGTTAAGATTTAATCTCATCTCATTTCTAATTAAAAGAGTTCATGTACTCTTTTTTTGTTTAAATGTTTCTTTTCCTTGTTATCCTGAACTTGACAATCATCAACAACTTGAGTATTGTTTTAAAAAAAAGAACACAAAAAGAGGACTATACATGAAACCCTGAATCTATTAAATATAACTTGCTTGTATAATAAACACATTAATATCAAAGTTGGCCTCTTTTTTCCCCCTAAAGTTGTCCTTGATTTATGCCTCCTTCTGAACCTTCTTCTGTTCTCTTACAGACTTTTTAAAAATGACCCTCTCAAGGGGCAGCTAGATGGTGCGGTGGATAGAGCACCAGCCCTGAAGTCAGGAGGACTTCAGTTCAAATCCAGCCTCAGACCAAACACTTGACACTTAACTAGCTGTGTGACCCTGGGTGAGTCACATAACTCCAATTGCCTAAAAAAAAAAATGACCCCATGGTCTACTTCTCTTTCTTTTTTTCTTTTTATAATCCCTCTCTCCCAATTCTACCACCCCCTCCATTAAAGGGAGAGGGGGAACCTCCATTGTAACAAATAAGTAAAATCATGCAAAACAAATTCACACATCAACATGTTCAAAAATGTAAGAGGGAAAAATAAGCACAACTGATTGATGCATTGAGAAAGTCCAAAAACATGCAGTGTTTGAACACCTGTGGCCCTCCCACTTCCATAAAGTGGTGAATTGAAACAAATCTTTTCACATCTCTTCAGGTGGTTCAACAAGGGAAGAGTACAGAGGAACTATCTTTTTTTAGAAGCTAAAGTGGCTCTCAAACCCACAACTCTGGGGCAGAAACACATCTCAGGAGACTACTGAAATAACTGGCATTTATGTTGCCCATTACCCAATTCTAGGTCATAGTTCCTGGGTAGAAAGGAGTGGTTATGAGCTGGAGACTTAGCTGTGTGGTTCTGAGCCCAAGAGTAGAGTGAGGGGGACAGCTAGGTGGTGCAGTGGATAGAGCACCAGCCCTGGAGTCAGGAGGACCTTAAAATCTGGCCTCAGACACATACCACTTGCTAGATGTGTGACCCTGGGCAAGTCATTTAACCCCATTGCCTAGCCAAAAAAAAAAGTATAGAGTGAGGACTGATTTAGTCATGCACACCAGGCAGGAGACCAAGATCAAAGGGGATCTAGTAGTTAGTCAATCTGAACCTGCCTAACCTTCACAGTGGGCTAGAAGTAACAGTCCAGTAGCTGTCTACAGAAACTCGACCACAGGAGCCAACAGACAAACCTGAATCAATAAGTTTCAGAGCTCAGACCAGGAGGGCAATAAACAGACGTGACCCCAGATCACACTACTTTGGAAGCACCAGAAAGACATGCTCAAACCAAGATACATACCCCGTAGAAGTGGGGAGAGCACTAACATAAGGTCTAAAGTCAAGACATAGGTAGGAAGGATGAGCAAACAAAAAAGAACACAAATACAAAGAGCTACTCTGGTGAGTGGGAAGTGCAAGCCAAAAATGTAGAACAAAATGACTTGAAACCATATAAGCAAAACCTCAAAGAAAAACACAATTTGGACACAAATACGAGAGTTCTTAGAAAAATTAAAGATTAAAAAAGAGCAAAGAAATTATTTTTAATCAAATAAAAGCAGTAGAGGAAAAAATCTGAAGAGAAAAGAAAGTTATGAAAAGAGAATTAACAGCTTGATAGAAGACATACAAAACATTACTGACGAAAGTAACTCCTTAAAAATTAGAAATGACTGAATTGTAAAAGAGGTACAAAACCTTACTGAAGAAAGTAACTCCTTAAAAATTAGTCACATCAAAAATTGTCTAAATAAAAGCTAGTAAGATGAGACATCAAGACAATAAGATGAGACTTTAAACGAAGTCAGAAGACTAAGGGAAAAAAATGTGAAATATCTAATAGGAAAAATAACTGACCTGGAAAACAGATTGAAGAGAAGATAATTTAAGAATCACTTGAGTACCTAAATTAAAATAAGCCTAAACATCATATTTCAAGAAATTGTAAAGGAAAATTGCCCTGATATCTTAGTATCAGAAGGCAAAGTAGAAAAAATTGAAAGAATCCACTGGTCATATTCTGAAAGATATCTCACAATGAAAATGCCCAGGAATATTATAGCCAAAATCCAGAACTCTCAGGTCAAGGGGGAACTACAGCAAAGAGTCAGAAAGAAAGAATTCAAATATGGTGAAGCTACAGTCAGGATTACGCAAGATTTAGCAGGCATTATGTAAAGGAAAAGAGAACCTAGAATATGATAGTCCAGAAGTCTAAGATTATACCTAAGAACAATATATCCAGCAAAACCATATAATCCCACAAAGGGGAAAAATGGATATTTAATGAAATAGAAATAATACTTTCAAGTATTCCTGATGAAAAAAAACAAAAAGGGGCTGAATAGAAAAGATGCTATTTAAACACTGAATTCAAGCATAAAAAGATAGATATGAGTGAGAAATCATAAGAAACTAAATAAGGTTAAACTGTTTACATTCTTATATAGGTAGTTGATAAATGAAACCTCTCAGAACTTTTTCATTACTAGTGGTCTTCGAGGGACCCTAATTAGACAGCTTTGATGTATTTGTCATGTTGGGTTGATCTCAGAAGAATAGAAGGTTGAGGAAAAGGAATATATTGGGAGGAAGGAAGGGAGAAGAAGAATGAGGAAAATAAATGAGGCACATAAGAGTTTATACAGTGGAGGGGAGATGGCAACACTTGAACTTCACTCTAATCTGAACTAGTTCAAGGAGAGATGAATATATATATACACACACACAGTTGGGTACAGAAATTGATCTTCCCCAGCAGAGAAGTAGGAGGGAAAGGAGTTAAAAGAAAAAGGAGTGGGGAGGGAGTGGGAGATAGGAGGGATTACAAATAAAAGGGAAGATAGATTAAGGGAGGGAGTGGTTAGAAGCAAAACATTCTTTTTTTTTGGCTAGGCAATGAGGTTAAGTGACTTGCCCAGGGTCACATAGCTAGTAAGTGTTATGTGTCTGAGGCCGGATTTAAACTCAGGTCCTCCTGAATCCAGGGCTGGTGCTCTATCCACTGTGCCACCTAGCTGCCCCAAAGCAAAACATTCTTGAGGAGGAAACGGTATAAAAGAGGAAGAAAAGTATAAGAGAATAGAAGGGAGAGAAATATGCAGCTAGCAATCATAACTGAATGTGAATGGGATGAACTCACAGATTGGAAGAGGATAGCATAAAGCATTAGAAACCAGAATCTAGTAATATGTGGTTTACTAGAAAAGCATTTGGACCAGAAAGATACATGTAGTGTCAAAATAAGGGGTTAGAGTAGAATCCATTATTATTCTGCTAAAATAAAAAAAAAAAAGGTAGACATGGGAATCACCTCAGACCTTTCAAAGGAAGAGCACGACTAGACGTAATTAAAAGAATAATCATAAAAGCTAAATTTTGTTAAAGTGGATCAAAAACAATAAATGAATATCAATACTGAATATATATGCACCAAATGGCATAGCATCCAAATTCTCAAAGGAAAAGTAAAATTAGTTACAGGAGGAAACAATAAATCTAAAATAGTGTGGTACCTCAACTTAGCCCTTTCAGACCTGATAAATATAACCATAAAATAAAGAAAGTAAGGAGAATTTCAGAAAAGTTAGATATGATAGACCTCTGAAGATTACATGGAAAAGAAGGAAGTATAACTATTACACAGCTGAGCATGGCACCTTCACAAAAATTGGCCACATTAAGGTTTAAAAACTGCACAAATGCAAAAATCCAGAACTATTCACTGCACCCTTTTCAGATCATAATACAAAAAAAATTATATTGAATAAAGGACCTTTTAAGTATAGATTATAAATTAACTGGAAACTAACCTAAAGAATTCATTGGTCAAAGAACAAATCATAGAAATAATAATTTCATTAAAGATAACTGCAATCAGATGACATTACAGGTTGCAACCAAAGCAGTACTTTTTGTGTCTCTAAATACATCAGTAAAAGAGAAAAAGCAAATAAATAAATTAGGCAAATGTAGATCCTGATCCTGCCACCACCCTCTCACTTATTAATTCCTCCCTGTTATGCCCCCTGACCTGCTTCCCACTTGAAACTGCAAGCACCCCAGAATAAGTTTTCAACATATCCTGTTTTGCATCCTGATTCTGAGAACTAACTTAACCACAATATCCTGGACTCAATGGACAAACAAGTGCGAAACAAGATTTGCCCCAGGGCACTAAAAACATAACTATCCCCATTCCTCTCCAGCCCCATATAAACACTGCTCTCTCCCTGAATGGTATAATTCTACCCAAGTGGGAGAGCCACTTTAGCTGGTGAATTCAATAACTTTTGCTTTGGTTTACAAATTTCTAATCCAGTTACTTGGTTATTCCCATACAACATGCAACCAGAAATACTAGGAAACCAACAAATTAAGAACCCCAATTTAACACCAAGATAGAGATCCTGAAAATTAAAGAAGAGATGAACAAAATCAGAACTAACAAAGAGCTGAGTTTTTTTGAGAGGGGGAAAAAACAATAAAATGGATAAGCCATTGGTTTATTTAAAAAAGAAAGCCAAAATGCCAGTATCAAAAATGAAAAAGGTTAATTCACAAAGACAAGAAAATATGTCCATAAAATTAAAATGGGTTAAGGTTTTTGAAAAATATAAATTGCTCTGATGAACAGAACAGGAAATAAAAATCTTAAATAACTGTCATGAAAAAAGAAATTGAAGAAATCATAAATGACATCTCTAAGTAAGAAATCACAGGACCAGATGGGTTTACAAGTGAAAACAGAAAAAGAAACTATAGATAAATTTCCCTAATCAACATTGATATGAAAAAATGAAATATTAATGAAATTACAACACAATATCAGAATGATCATGCACTATGACCAAATTAGATTTATACGAGGAACGCAAAGATGGTTTATTATTAGAAAAACTATCAGTGCAACTGGCTTAATTAAAAACAACAAAAATTATATAATTAAAATTCAATGTAGGATGTATATTTTACAGATGTAGAAAAGCTTCTGACAGAATGCAACACCCATTCCTGTTACAGAAAAAAAACAAAACAAAACCACAAAGCAGAGGAATAAATAGCTTTCCTTAAAATGATAAGTATTACATATTTAAAACCAGGAGCAAGGATTATTTAAAATAAGGATGAGCTAGAAGCTTTTCCTGAAAAGATGAGGAGTAAAGTAAGGATGTTCATTATAACCATTCCTATTCAATATTATACTACAATTGCTAGCTATAACAATAAGGTAAGAAATAGACATTGAAGTAATAAGCATAGACAATGAAGAAACAAAACTATGACTTTTATAGATGGAATGATAACCCTAGAGAGTTAGCTAAAAAACTAATCAAAACTATTAACAACTTCAGCTAAGTTGCAGGATATAAAATAGACCCACACAGATGATCATCATTTCTGTATAACCAACAAAACCCAGGAGGAAGAGATGCAAAAAGAAATCCCATTTAAAATAATTACAGACGATATAAAATACTTAGGAGTCTACCTGCCAAAACATACAGGAACTATATGAAATACAGTTACAAAACATTCTTTATACATATGGCAAATAATGGCAGATCTAAATAATTAGAGAAATATTAATTGCTCAGGGGTAGGCCAGGCCAATATAATAAAAATGTTATTACCTAAATTAATTAGTGTCATTCTAATCAAACTACCAAGGATTACTTGGTAAAGCTATAATAATAAATAATAGAATTCATCTGGAGAAACAAAAGGTTAAAAAAAAAAGAAGTCAAGGGAATTAATTTTTTAATAGAGTGGGAACTAACCAGATATGCAGATAGGGGGCAGAGCCAAGATGGTGGAGTAAAAGCAGTGACTTACTTGAGCTCTCCCCCAAACCCCTCCAAATACCTGTAAAAAAAATGGCTCTAAACAAATTCTAGAGCAGCAGGACCCACAAAAAGACAGAGTGAAACAAATTTCCAGCCCAAGACAACTTGGATGGTTTATTAGAAAGGTCTGTTGCACCAGGTGGGGAGAGGAATGCGTTCAGCATGGGCGCGCTGGCAAAACAGGCCTCAGCGAACCTGGAGCAGCCCACAGAGAACTGAATCACGGGCAGCTGTCATGATTTCCTGACTTCTCAACCCATGAACACCAAAGACAATTTAGAAGATCAGTAAGAAAAGTCTGTGACCGTGGTGAGAGATAAGCTTGGTTGCAGTCCCAGTCCCAGTGCAGTCCTGAGGCGGCGGCTGCTTACCAAGCTCTAGGCCCACAGATGGAGTGGGAATCGAGTGGCTGATCAGAGGGGGATTGCAGGAATCTCTTTGCTGGTGCTGAGGCAGGATTCTCTTGCTTTGCCCATAGTTGGATCTGGGTCATAGTTCTAGGTGGCAGTCCTGGGGTGAGGAGGAGTGCTAGTGTGGTGGAGCGTGTGGTGGCGGTGGAGAGGAAATCCACCTCACAGTTCCAAGGCAGAAAAGAGTACTTGTGGTCACTCATAGACCAAAGCATAGGCCAGGAAAGGAGTAAACACCTTGCCCCTTATCATACCAACTTGGAAGAACTGAAAATTTACAGGTCCCTAGAAGTGTCTCTGAAAACAGCTACACAAAACCCCCGAAGCTTGGGACAGTACATTCTCCACACTGGAAGCAGACCCCTTTCTTAACAGAGTTTATAACTCAAGTAATTAACTATGATCATGAGCAAATGTCACAAAAAAAAAAGTCAGACCTTAGAATCTTTCTTTGGTGACAAAGAATGTGCCAGTCCAAACCGCGCACACTCATTCAAGCAATTCAGCCAACCAGAGTCATACTCACGTACATCGGAGGTCACCCAGGTAAACCAGAAGCGAGCCGATCGGGGGGTGCAAAAACCTGAACTTTATTCAATAATCATCACAGCAAGGCCAGGCAGGAAGGCACACGCATGGGCAGGAACAAAAGCCGACTCCGCCCCCCCCCCCCCCCCCCCCCCCCCCCC
>NW_020954556.1:63506831-63525266 GCF_900497805.2 Vombatus ursinus
CAAATATCAAAAAGGGGATGTCCAGCTAGTGTCCAGACAAAGGGAGCATACATGGCACAGGAAGTGGGTCCCAGAGATTTGGAAGGAGGTGTGAGGGATTAGTGCATAGAGTACACGTGACGCAGGAAGTCGGGTCCAGATACCAGGGGGAGGTGTCTGGGGTCGGTGTTATACCTAGGGAGCATACGTGACTCAGGAAGTCAGGTCCAGATACCGGGGGGAGGTGTCCGGGGTCGGCATAGTACCCAAAGAAGGAGGCCAGGCAGAGAGAGTTTACTCTCTGCCATCCCCCTCCAAGCGGCACAGTCCTTGCCTAGCCCGGCCACTTCCCTGCACCCCACTTCCTCCCCAGCCTGTCACAGCTCCATCCAGCACCGCTCCAGTCTCGGAGCTCCGTTACCTCTCTGACCCCAGATCTCATCCCAGTACGTTACAACTCTGCCCAGCACCGCCTCTGCCTCGGGAGCAAGAGCTCCAGTTATTTTCTGGTACCCAGTTTCCGTCCCATGTTGGCACAACCCTCATCTGGCAGTAGCTGGCATCAAACAGTCCCTCACAATTCCCCCTTTTTGTTTAATTGAGGGGGTGGGGACGGAGCCTCAGTACCAATGTCTCAGTTTTGAGGGCCTCAATAGAACCCCTAAGAATCTTAAAGAAACATCCTAATATAGTGGGTAGTAACAATAATAGTATAAATGCAAAAAGAGCTATAAATGCCCAATGGGTTACAATAGAGGGGATGGGGAAAGAGGTAAGTTTAATCCAATCACTAAGGCGATGAATAATATCATCAGTCTTGTGCTGGTGCCAAGTGTCAGATATGTTTCGTGCTAGTGTAATTAACACCTGCAAAGCCTGGAGTTCAGAGAAAAGGTTTGTAGCCTGGATCTGGGAAAGGGCACGGGTATCATTACACCAAGTAGAAAGGAAAGGAAGAGTGTTATTTACGCTTTGTGAAAGGGCGTCGCAAGTGGTGTTATGATTTAAGGGTGTTACACAAATGGACCGATATCTGCCATCACATGGCAACTGCTGTTTCAATTCCAGCCACATAAGTTCATTCCCAATGTCCTGAGTAGCCAATGCTATTTTACGAATCTGCTCCTCCAGTCGCTGATCAATATCAGCCTGCACTTGGAGGGCATGGGCAAATTTATTGGCCAGCTCCTCTATTTGTGAGGCAAGCAATTGCTGGCCACTATATAAGTCCTGTATCTGGAACTCCTCAAAGATGGATGCTGCCAACGTGAGTGCCCCCAGCCATTCTCTCTTGTGTCGATGATAATTAAGTGCTGTACCTATCTCCTCCCACCTGGCATCTTCAGCAGTGGGGAACCAATTGGCAGGGGTCTAGCTTTTGTCAGTGTGAGGTGTCGAATACCGAGGAGGTACAATGTGGAGTTCAGTGTCCAGCTGCCTGGGTTAATCACATCAGTCAATGTGCAGTTCCAGGTAGATATGTGAAACTTTGGACCCCCCAGTTCATCAGAGTCCTGAGTCAGGGTGTGTTGGGAGTTGGGGCAGATTAAAAATCCAAAACCTCGAGGGGCGACGGCTGAGGCTTGGAAACGGTATCCCATCGTGTCACACCCTTCCCTTGTCCTATGCACAGTAGAGAAATTGGCCCCCCCCATGCCCAAACCACGAGCAAAAGGCTTGATAAGTGGGGTCATGGCACGGGGATTCAGGATTTGGGCACTTGCACAGGGTGGTATTCATGGTCATATTTTGGGATATAGCGAGGGCTATTTTCCATATACCTGGGTGGATAACATCCCGGAACATTAACACCGGTTCTGGCATTTTGGCCAGTTGCTGACCTGTCTGTTTAACTATCCAGGAATGGAGCACTATCCCCCGATTGTCTTTAAATAGGGTGTCACTCAGGTATCCTTCAGCAACCCAGTTGTTACAAGGGATGGGAGCATGACACGGAGTGAATTTTGGCCATAAGGGGGTGTGGCTTTGCTAGCAATGCATGGGCGAAACGGGGGCCTTGTATAATTGTACCCAATCTCACAAATTATGCCACCAAAGGTAAGACTTGTGTATAAGGGATGTCCTAAAGTATCATCATTAGTATTATAGTTCTGGAGGTCCCACACCCCGGGGTATCCTCCAGTCCAAGCGCAAAGGCGCTTGTGACCGGTTGGACTGTTACTATCAAGACTGCCTGGATATTCCACATCCGTTATGCAGACTGGAATCCCCCTGATAGTGAAATCAGCTGTGGGTAAAGTCTTTGTTGTGGGTGTTTTTGGTATATCCCTGCCTCCGAAGAGGAGGGTGGCATTACCCTGTAAGATGATCTCAGGGGTAGCCTCTTCCCACGTCAGAATTTGTCTCTGAGCACCTTCTACCAGGATCCATCTCTCCACTCCCGCCTCCTCCTGTTGCTGCAGTGTGGCTCTGGACAGGGATGCCCAGGGCACTGGAGCTGATGCAACCTGTGGCAAAGTCCTGATCCCGCAAAAAAGTGACAACAGTTTACTCAGTTTAGACATCCTGACTGTCTTTCCCTTCTGCTCTCTCTGAATTTTCTGTTGACTGTGTTTCTTCTTCCGTCCTTGTTGTCTCTCCCAGGGCTTCTTCAACTTGTTTTGTTCTTTTTTCTGGAACCCAGCGGCTCTGGCCATCAGGATCTGTAAGACATAAATACCCCGGCCCTCTCCACAACACTACAGATGGGCCTTGCCAGTTTCCCTCATCGTCCTTCCAAAGGACTTTCTGGTTAAGGGATGGTGCATGTAGTGCTGTTTTCAAGGAGTCAATTGAATTGCACGTGGGCGATGGTATCAGCTGTAGCATGCTGGGGGATAGGCCTGTGTCTCTATCTAGACAGAGAAAATTGTATGTATATAAAGCTTTATCCACGTCTGCTTGGGTAGGCCACCGGCCTGAGCCCCGACCTCCTACTCCCCCTTTTTGTTTAGTGAGGGTAGTTTTCAAGGTACGATGGGCTCGCTCTACCATAGCCTGACCTGTGGGGTTATAGGGGATCCCTGTAACAAAAGAAGATCAAAACATACAACCAGAAGAAGACAACAAAGTCAAAGCTCCTACATCCAAAGCCTCCAAGAAAAATATGAATTGGTCTCAGGCCATGGAAGAGCTCAAAAAGGATTTTGAGAAGCAAGGAAGAGAAGTAGAGGAAAAATTGGGAGAAATGAGAATGATGCAAGAAAATCATGAGAAGCTAGTCAACAGCTTGCTGAAGGAGACCCAAAAAAATACTGAGAAAAATAACACCTTAAAAAATATCCTAACCCAAATGGCAAAAGAGGTCCAAAACGCCAGTGAGGAGAAGAATGCCTTCAAAAGCAGAATTGACCAAATGGAAAAGGAAGTCCAAAAGCTCACTGAAAAAAATACTTCCTTAAAAATTAGAATGGAGCAATTGGAAGCTAGTGACTTTATGAGAAATCAAGACACTTTAAAACAAAACCTAAAGAATGAAAAAATTGAAAACAATGTGAAATAGCCCATTGGAAAAACAACTGACCTGGAAATAGATCTAAGAGAGAGAATTTAAAAATGATTGGACTATGTAAAAGCCATGATCAAAAAAAGAGTCTTGACATCATCTTTTAAGAAATTATCAAGGAAAACTGCCCTGATATTTTACAACCAGAGGGTAAAATAGAAATTGAAAGAATTCACTGATCACTTCCTGAAAGAGATCCCCAAAGGAAAATTCCTAGCAATATTGTAGCCAAATTCCAGAGTTCCCAGGTCAAGGAGAAAATATTGCAAGCAGCCAGAAAGAAACAATTCAAGTATGGTGGAAAGACAATCAGGATAACACAGGATTTAGCAGGGACCAGAGGGCTTGGAATATGATATTCTGGAGGGCAAAGGAGATAGGATTACAGCCAAGAATCACCTACCCAGCAAAACTAAATATAATCCTTCAGGAGAAAAAAATGGACATTCAGTAAAATAGGGGACTTTCAAGCATTCTTGATGAAAAGACTAGAGCTGAATAGAAAATTTGGCTTTCAAATACAAGACTCAAGAGAAGCATGAAGAGGTAAACAGGAAAGAGAAATCATAAGGGACTTATTAAGGTTGAACTGTTTACATTCCTACATGGAAAGATGATATTTGTAACTCATGAGACCTTTGTCAGTATTAGGGTAGTTGGAAGCGAAAAAAAATTATATGTATAGATAGACTGATAAATAGAGGGCACAAGGTGAGTTAAGATGAATGGGTGATATCTGGAGAATAAAATTAAGGGGTGAGAGGGGATTATACTGGGAGAAGGAGAAAGGGAGAGGTAGAATGGCGTAAATTATCTCACATAAAACAGACAAGAAAAGGCTTTTACAGTAGAGGGGAAGTGGGGAAAGGTGAGAAGGAATGAGTGAATCTTATTGTAATTGGATTTGACTTAAGAAGGGAATAACATACACACTCAATTGGGTATGGAAAGCTATCTTACCTTATAGGAAAATAAGGGGGGAAGGGAATAAGAGGGCGGGATGATAGAAGGGAGGGCAAATTGGGGGAGGGGGTAATCAGAAGCAAACACTTCTGAGGAGGGACAGGGTGAAAAGAGAGAATAGAATAAACACAGGGTGGGATAGGATGAAGGGAAATATAGTTAGTTTTTCACAGCATGATTACCATGGAAGTGTTTTGCATGACTGCACAAGTATAACCTGTAGCGAATTGCTTGCCTTCTCAATGAGGGTGGGTGGGAAGGGAGGAAGGGAGAAAATTTGGAATCCAAAGTTTTAAAAACAAATGTTAAAAAACTTTTCATATGCAACTGGGAAATAAGATATACAGGCAATGGGGTATAGAAATCTATCCTGCCCTACAGGAAAATAGAAAGGGATAAGAGGAGGGCAGGGGCAGGGGACAGGAGATAGATGGGAGGGCAGATTAGGGGAAAGGGTATTCAGAATGCATGCTGTCTTGGGGTTGGGAGAGGGACAAGATGGGGAGAAAATTTGGAACTAAAAATCTTGTGGAAGTGAATATTGAAAACTAAAAATAAATTAATGAATTTTAAAATAAAGAAAATTTTAAAAAGAAATAGTAGGCGGATTGTAGAGGATGTTTCAGTTTGATTTTGCCGATTTTAACTGGTTAATGTGATTAGCTATCTCAATAAAATGGTCATAAAGCCAATGCAGAAAAATTCTCTATACACAATCCCCACATTTGGTCATATATGTATATATGTACTTCTCCCCTTGTTCCCCCCCCCACTATATTTATGTTCATCTTATCAGTTTCTTTTTGGGAGCAAAGAATTAAGTATTTGCAAAATAGAGGTTGAGCCCTGATCAGCCTCTGCCTATTGATCTTTCTGAGAACAGGGACAAGGTCAGTTTCAGCTAGTATTCAGCTGTATTTGACATTACTCATTAATCAAGACAATGAAATAATCACAAACAACAGACAAGTCAACCTGAGAGATACACCAAAAAAATGATTTCTGACTGCCCAATGTAGAGTTGAAGTTTATATCAGATTTCTGTTCTTTAACCAGATCAGACAAGACTATAACAGATCCCAAAATTGATTGCTGAGCACTCAAAGCAGAAGTATGTCAGTTTTTAATCACAACAGGTCAAGATTACCTTTGAATGTATACAAGGAGGGTAACCATGACAGTATAGTAATGACAAACAAAAGAATATTTTCTTGTGTATTTGACTTAGGGAAAACAAGATGAAAGGGAACAGAATTTGGAAAATACCTAGTCTTAGTCTTAGACCAAGTATCCAACCAGAGAAAGGAGGGATAGCGGAGGATCTTCTATTTAAGACCCCAAAGTTTCTCAGCCCAGCCCTGGCATCTGACTCCTTTTGACACCATGCTCATCAGAGAGATCAGTGAGGCTTCCAGTATAAGCACTCTAAAATTCAATAGTTTATGTGATTATTCAAGAGATAAATACAGACAATACAGACCACTAACTTGTCTTGTGATTTTCCAGAAGGAATTGCAACTTTATCTGTAGTTGAGTTTTCCTGCTCAGAAGTTTCTCTAGGCAGATTTTACCATGTGTGCTGTGTGGTGTCTGGGCTGGAAGACCTATTCCTGTCTCTTTGTGGTCCACCAAATTGGTGTAAATTTGTTCAAGGATTCATTTATAAGTACTGCTGCCATCTGTACTTATCAGCATGAAGGGACATTTTAATAACAGGTTTATTATATGCTTACAGCAGTTCCAATGGAGACAAAAATCAATGGGCCCCAAATGACATTTTCAGCAACCTTTTAAAGGTTTTAGCTACAAGCCAGGATAGAAACAATTAGAATTTTACAGAGGATAAACAGGAAGGTAAAGATTTGTACATCAAAAAAACAAATAGCAGAAGGGAAAGATCTGCATTAGGCAAAATAATAGATTGGCAAATACTAGGGGATAAAACTGGAATTTGCAGACAGGCAGAGCAATAACTAACCAGATCGGAGGAGGGTTGTAATTGATGCCTGTTTGGTTTTGCAGACCCGAGCTAGTTGATGTGACTAGCTGTTTTAATGCAATGATGGTCATAAAGCAAATATAGAAAAATCCTCTTACCACAATACAAAAATATTTTTAGCAGCCATTTTTGTGGTAGCAAAGAATTGAAAGCTGGAGATTGCCATCAATTAGGGAGTGGCTGAACAAGCATATGAATGTGCTGGGATAAAATTGTGCTGTCAAGAAAAGGTGAAGGGGGTAGTTTCAGAAAAAACTTGAGAATCTGTATAAACTGATGCAAAGTAAAATGAGCTTAACCAGGGCAACAGTTCATGCAAAAACAATATTGTAGAGATAATCAACTCTGACTTAGTAACTTTGATCATGACTAACTACAATTTCAAAGAACTTGTAACGAAACAGGCTATCTCTCTCCAGACAGAGAAGGAATGGACACGTGTGGATTGAAACCTTTTCTTCTCTTTTTTATTTTGTGTGTGTACATGAACATGGCTAATGTGGAAATTTGTTTTGCATGACTATACATATTTGTAATGGATTTTGTTTTTCTTGCCCTCTCAATGGTTTGGGGAGGGGCAAGAGAAAAGAGAAAAGGTGAAATTGGAAAAAAAAAGGAATAAAGTATATGTGCTTTAAAAAAAAGTATGGAAAAAAAGAACCTGTTCTCAGTGATAGGAATACAAAAAGATGGTCTGTTGCTCCTGAGGCAACCACGTGGTCAGGTCTGGGGTGGGAGCAGGAAAGGCCCCACGTGGGAGGAGGGACTTCAACTGAGCAGGGAAGGAAGCTGGGTATCGATGGGTTCAGGCTGCTTGGGTGGAGACTGGGTTTTCGGTGTGGTCTTGGTGTGCCCAGGGTCTGGCACAGGGCCTCGCTCCAAAAGGAGGCTTAATAAGCCGACCCTCGCTGGCGACTGAAAAAGACTTGGCCATCTCCCAGCAGCAGTCCTGTTTTGTTCTAGGCATGCGCACAAACCTCTCCAGCTCTCTGACTCTACTTCCGGAAATCCGGCCCCAAGACCCTACTTCCCTCAGGGTAGGGCGGGACCTTGGATAATTGTTGCCGGGAAACATCTGGTGCCAGGGCACCAAAGTGCAGCATCCTGGGGCTGTGGAGCCAGTTGAGGGAGAATGGCCGGAAGGGGCGGGAGGAAGTGCGCTCCGACGTCTCTTCCGGTTCCTCTCTGCTGTCACTCAGGCAGCCTGGCCTCATGGACTTGCTTTGTGTCTCCTCCTTGTTCCCTGTCCCGGACCCGGGAGCTGGGGCTCCTCCGGCCTTCGGCCCTCCCTCCGACCCAACGAGTCCCGCGGCCGCTCCTGGCGAGCCGAGCTGCCCCCAGGGATCGGGGGTGTGCGCTGAGCGGAGCCGGCTGCCAGTCCCTGCCTCGGGGGTCTTTGTGAGCGCGGGGTCGGGCGATTCTTTTGGCAGGTGCCTGGTCGGGCCCTTTCCTGGGCTCGCCGCCCCCCGCCGGCCCTTGAGTCTCTCTCGCTGCTCCCCGTCTGCGGGGAAGGAGAGCTGGGCGCAGCCCCGGGTTCTGCTCCCCCTGAGCCCCCGCCTGCCACGTCCTGGTCAGGCTCCCCGCGGTCCTCACAGCGGCTTTGGGGCTGGAGCCGCAAGTGCTCCTCGTGTGCCTGGTCCTTGAACCTCCGGGGTCTGGGTTGTTCGTGAGCTTCTTCTGCGGGAGGAGTGGGGTGAGAGGGACTGGTTCTGCCCATGGTCTGGAAGGGGCAAGGTAGTCTAATGCTTGTCTTGGGCCGTTTTTCTTTCCCAGTTCTGCCTTCTGAGCTCTCTGTCCTTCTCCAGGGTGGGAATGGCCCCTGTATACCTGACAGCGCCAGGCTGCAAAGTGAGTTCACTTTGTTCTTGAAGAAATATTTGTTTCTTAATCCTTGGCCTAGAACCTAAGAAATAGGGTCTATCTTGTTTAAGCCAGGCATTAAATCTCTTTGGGCTTTACTTTCCTCGTTTGTAGGAGTTGGACTAGATAGTGTTCAACATCCTTCTCTCTGTTTCTGCATCTATTATTCTGTGATCTTAGCCTTATCAGAAGGTAGCATTTAAAGCTGGAGAAGACCATAGTAATTAAGTTGTATAATTCCCTCCTTTTAGATATTTTGAAAAAACTCTGCAGCTAAAAGTATAATAATTGTTATTTATGTAACGTTAAGATTTACAAAATCCTTTCAGACAGCTCTTTTGGGTCTTACAGCAGCCCTGTATATGTGTACTGCAAATACTATCCTCACTTTACATGAGAGAAGGGCTAGTAAGAAGTGAGGTTTGGGCCCAGATATACCTGACTCCTGTTCACCATTTGATCCACAATGTCATGCTCCATATCTGAAGTCACACCTCTACTAAGTGGAAGAAGCAGCATTTTGTTATAGGTCTTCTGACTGCCCTGGCTTTTTTCCTACTCTATACCGTGCTACCATTCTGGATAATATACATACTCTATAGAGAATATGCTTTCTACGTTGCTGCTGATGTTTTCTTCTCAATCTAAAGTTCACTTATTCAAATCCTCTGATTGCCAATTTCTGACCTGGGTTTCTGTGAAAAAAAAGGAAATATTGAAATCAGTTTTCTAAGATTACAAAGTACTTTCCTCACACAAAGTAAGTAGCACAAGCATTATTTCTCCATTTGACAGATGGGGAAACTGACAGAGAGCAATAACTTGTTCAAGATCAGTTAGTTAAGTAATATTCAAAAGAAGATAGTATAGAATCTAGTGGTTTCTAAATTTTTTCCTTCACATTAATCTTGTCCTTTTTTTTATGACATAGTATTAACCTTATTGACTTTTTGTTGTGGGAAAGGCAGGGGAAAAAAGGCTAAGACAGAATTATCTGGTCTCTGTTTCTGTGATTAAGTGTGGCTCAGAAGGTAATTATAGAGACTAAAATAATTGCAAAGCAATTGCAATAATATAAATCATAGTGTTTGACTCAAATTTATTGTTAAAAGTTCACTCTGTGAGAATGCCTGTCCATGGAATTCTGGTATTAAGCTACAATATTTCTTCAGTTGTTTGGGGAGCACTTTGGTAGAGTGGCTGGTATTGTACATGGATCCAGGAAGACTTGGGTTCCAGTCCTACTTCTTAATACTGTGAGCCCCTTTTCAGGTCAGTTAACCTCTTTGGTCCTCAGTTTTCTCATCTATAAACTGAGAGAAAGTAATATAATATACACAGTGTCTACCTCATAAAGTCTTTGCAAGATCTAAAAGATAATTTATATAAGGCAGTTTTCAAAATGAAATGTTATTCAAATGTAGACTACTTGTGTTAAATAGTAATGAGTTATCTAGGGGGTAGCTATAATAAGCATGTTTGAATTAGTCTGAAATGGTGCAAAAAGGAGAAAATGGCACTGGAGAATGTTATCCAAGGGAAAGTACATTTGATTATTAATGGAGGAAGCTTGTGTTATTGCTTCTAATTGAAATCACTAATACTTGGATCATGATAACTAATGTTACTTTTGTGTATTGTGAGACTGTTGATAGCAAATTAAGAATTGAGCATTTGAGAGACATATGATTCAGACATGTTCACTTAAGGAGATTATGGATAAGTATGTAGGTCTGTGACTTAGCCTTTCTTAGATTCAGTTTTTTAATCTGTAAAATGATAATAAATTCTTGCATTGTCTCAACGAGTTTTTGTAGAAAAAGTACTTCATAAGCCAAACACATCCAGTATATATGTGAGCTGCTACAGTTCTTTGCACACAGTAAAAGGTACATAGTTGGTACTCAATATATATTTGTTTGTTGTTTTTTGGGGGGCATTTGGAGTTAAGTGACTTGCCCAGGGTCACACAGCTAGTAAGTGTCAAGTGTTTGATCTGAAGCCAGATTTGAACTTAGGTCCTCCTGACTTTAGGGCCTGTACTCTATCCACTGTATCACCTAGCTACCCCTCCATATATATTTGACTTGGAACACTAACCATCAAGAACCACTTTTTAACACTCCTACCAAATTTATCATCCCATGAAGGTCCAACAGGAATTTGTGACATTCAAGGATGTAGCTGTGGACTTTACCCCTGAGGAGTGGGGAAATCTGGACTCTTCCCAGAAAGCGTTATATAAGGATGTGATGCTGGAGAACTATAGGAACCTTGTCTTCCTGGGTAAGGAGAGCTATCTCTTGTGTCTCTGATTCTTTCCATAGCGGAATCTTTCTTACTTCACTCAGTGAATTAACATTTTCTACATGATGAACATTTAGAAATTATTGGTTGACATGCAGAGACCAGTTTGCTAATCCTTTTGTGGCCATCAATGGTTTACGTTTGTTCTTCAATCTCAGATAAAAGGTCTTTACTGTGTAAAGCTGGAGCGTGGGTACTTGTTTGTGTTACCTTTGAAGTTGTAACCTTCCCATTCTCTGTCCTTCAGGTAAAAGATTCTCCCCTAAAGTTCCAGTGTAGAAGTGTGAGAACAAGAAAGTTTCATCCTTTTAGTTGGAATGAATCAAATGTACTTTTATTTGTGATGGCAAATCCCCAGGGTCTGACCTATCTAAGGAAAACAATGCAGATGATACTTCAGAGGTCTTTTGGACCTTTGGGCATCCTTAACATGCCTCTTTACCTCAAATAGTCAGTAGGGATAGGATAGGGGCTTTTGTTCTCAACACTTTTCCATCTCCAATAAGCAGGACTTACAGTTTGGAAACCTGATGTGATCTCCCACTTGGAAGAAGGGGAAGCACCCTGGATACAGGACAGAGAAGTACCTAAAACCATCAGTCCAGGTGAGTCATTGAAAATCAGGCAAATGGGAATCTTTATGAGCTACACCTTAGCTGGTCTTTTATGGGAAATATCATTTTTAGAGTTCTCCTTAGAGGTCTCTATCTCTGGAGCAGAGCTGAGCTCTGACAGCAAGAGCTGTCAATAAATCAATTTCCTAATATCTGTTGGAGAAGAGTTTTCTTCAGAGATCTTTCTCTTCCATTTTTCCTTAGTCATTTAATCCCTAACAACCATTTTTTACTTTAATTCCCTTTTAGTCATTTTTTTTGTAAATTTTATTTAATTTTTTTTACAAATAAAAATTTGTTTTCTTTGCCTTCTCATTCCCCTGCAAGGGGTGAGGAGAACCCTTGTAGCAAATACGCATAATCAAGCAAAACAAATCCCCTCATTGTCGTGTCCTAAAAATATATCTTGATTGTTCTTTTTAAAAAATATGTATACTAACTTGTGAACAGCCAGGTGGTTCAGTGGATAGAGTACTGGGCCTAGGGTTGGGAAGTCCTGAGTTCAAATCCAGCCTCAGATACTAGCTGTGTGACCCTGGGCTAGTCATTTAACCTCTTTGCCCTAAGCCACTGGAGAAGGAAATGGCCAACTACTCCAATATCTTTGCCAAGAAAACCCCATGGACAGCATTGACATGCCCTAGACCATGGGGTCATGAAGAGTCAGTTACAAAGTATCAGATGTGATTGAACAACAGCAATACCAACTTGAACACCTAGCTATGACACTTATTAAGTGTTTACTCTGTATTAAACACTTTTTAAATTTCTGAGGTACAAATTCAATTTTAAAAAGTCAGCATTTTCAGAGAGTTTACTTTTTAATGGAGGGAAGAAAATACAGAAGGGGAAGCTAAAAAGCATGAAGCAGAGAGGGGTAGGGTATGGGAAGTGGTGGGAGCTAGTAATCGAGTGAGCATAGCCTGGACACCTCAGAACTGTAGTGTTGGCTAGAGACTAATGATTCAGGAAAGAGGGCCTCCTCGGTGGGAAGGCTGTTGGAGAAGGAGTGGAGAAGATAAAACAATAACAAAAACACTCCATTTTCTGACATATCAACTTCTCATTTTTTCTATTAAATTTTTTTTAGAATTATTTTTTTTAATATATAACTTTCTTTAGAGTGTTTATTCTCAAATTGCTTTCTTTGATCTACATTACTAGGGACTAGTCTTAACATTTTTGTATTTTTAAGAAATGACAGTTACAATGGTATAATAATAATAATAATCCATTTTTAATCACAGTCTGTTTTGCCATTCCCCCAAGAATTGGAAGCATGGGTCCTTTGTGGTCATATTTTTGGTATTATAAATAAAATCAGGATAGAGGGAAAGAGGCGGGGGTTGGAAGGGAGGGAGAGAGAGAGAGAGAGACTATTTTTGTAATAGTTAAATATATTTGAAAAATACATAGATTATTTGTGCACATGAAACTCATTATGGTATGTAATGTGAGATGCTTCTATCCTTGTGTACTCAATTTTTCCTTTAGTTTTTATTGAGTAGTGATTCTCTTCCACAGTGTTTTGTAACCTTAGATTTGAAGCACCTCAAATTCAACATGTCCAAAATGGAACCACTCATATTTCTCCCAAAATTTATCCCTACAAACTTCCCAAGTCTATTCATGTTATCTACTCTTTCCAGTTATCTAACTTTTAAACCTCAGAGTTGTCCTTGACTTTTCTTTCTCCTTCAACCCTTTTATCCAGTCAGTTATCAAGTGTTTTTGGTCCTATTTCTACAGAATCTTTCTTATCTCTCCTTTTTTCTTTACTCACACAATCACTACCTTACTTTAGACCTTTGTCACTTCTTGTCTCCTAATTTGTTTCTCTACAAGATATTGTGCTATCTAATCTGTTCTTCATGCTATTGCCAAATTGATATTCCTGACATCCTTTATATATGCCCCCTTCTCTCCTGGCAATGCTTCTCTCCTGGCAATGCTCCCACTCTGGTACAGGCTCTCAATTTAAATATACAGTTTCAAAAAATATTTAATGATATTTTGTTTTTTTCTCAACTGCCTTTTATAATTTATCTTCTCCCTTTTCAGAGAGAATCAAACTTAGAGTAAAAACATTTTTTGAAAAACAACTCAGGAAACTGTAACAACACATTAAAAAATCTGAAATTTCATACAGTGTTCCAAACCTATTGTCTTCCAGCTATGGGGAGTGGGAGGAGGTGTCCCTTATGGAATTGTAGAGGAGAGATTGTTTCCTGTATTTTTACTTGGGGGCCAAGCTTGGTCATTGTAATTTCATGGTCTCCATTTTTTTATTACTTTCTTATTGTATTTTACATTTCCATTTGATTTATTGTGTATTTTTTCCCTATTTTAGCTTACTTTACTTAGTGTTATTTCATATGTCTTTACATTCTTTCATGTATTTATCATATTTATATGGAAGAAGCCATTAGTAAGAAAATATTTAAGATTAGAGAGAGGGGGCAATCTGTTTGATAAAAAGAGGAGAAATGGAATTAAGGGAATGTGTAGAGGGATTGATTTTTAACCTTAGACTAGCTACTTAATTTCTCATTCACCCTGACAAATGTCTTAAGCCTTCAAGTTACATATTAATTGATGAATTGTATTCCTGAGGAAATTTTTCTCTGTCTAGATTTCACCTGCTTCATGAAATCTATGAAATTAATCTGGACTCTTCACCTCAAAAAGTTTCCTTCTGGTCACATTGCAGGGATTCAACCATGAATAAGGAATGTCTCCATTTATTTAAAACTTAATTTATTTCTCTTAAAAATGTGTTATCTTTATTTGTATAAGTCTTCTCTATGTTTGATTCCTTCCGATAGATCATATTTTTAATAGTAATTTTCAACAATATTTCTGCTTTATCTTTTTTCTTCTGGTTTTGTTAGTAGTATACATGCAGTGTTGTATACATTTCCACAGGTTTATTTTACATTTTGCTATTTTATTGATGCTATAGGATCCTTGATCTAAAGCTGGAAGGGACCACAGAGGCTGTCTAGTCCAACTCCTTCCTTTATTTTGTAGGGTAGGAAGTTGAGATACATAGAGGCTCAAGTAACTTGCCCAGGTTCACACTAGGTGGTAGTTATCAGAGGCAGGTTCTGAACCCTGGTCTGACTCCAGAGCCAGCCTTCTGCCCTTTCTGTAGTGTAAAGTTAATTTATTAATTTTTTTCTCTTGTCATCTTGCATGATATTGAAGAAAGGAGGGCATCTTGGTTTTATCTCTGAACTAAGATTCTAGTGTTTGTCCATTACAAAGAATGTCTCTCCTCTTAGTTGCAAATAAGTACTTTTTTTTTTTATCATTTTAAAGAGTGTCACTTTCATGCCTAATTTTTGTTACATGTGTATTTTGAACATTTTATAAATGCTTAAAGGTTTGAAAAATTATATTGATATTTTGTTTTTGCTTTAGCTACTCTTCCTGTTTTATATCTCTATCCTCCTCAGAAAGCCATATCTTAAAGAATTTTTTTAAATCAGTAAAATTAAGCACATCAAAAATCTGAAATATAATGCTATATTTCAAGCCCATAGTCTCAGACCTGTGCAAAGAATGGAAGAAGTATTTTCTCGTATTTTTTCTTTGACCCCATGCTTGGTTGCTATATTTTCATGGTATTCATTTTTTAAAAATAATTTTGTTGTACTTTCCATTTACATTGTTAGATTTACTGTATATTGTTTTCTGCTTCAACTTATTGCACTTTTTTCATTTCATATGCCTTCCCGTGCTTGTCTGTATTAAGCAAATTCTATATTCTTTTGAAAGCTGAGAAAAGAATACATCCTGCTAAACTCCTTTTACAAAAAAAAAAACACAACCCCCAAAAAAACCCTATAATCCCAATATTTAAACCAGAAAAAGATAAAGCAAAAGGAGACAACTATGTATGTAATCATTAATAAATATTAAATTAAAAAAATTTAAATCATGGTCAAAAGGACCACAATAATATCTAAAAAATTATTCACTATGATGAAGTTAAAATTTGTGCCAGGGATGCAAGTATGGTTCACCATTAGGAAAACAGTATAATTAATCATGTTATTGAAAACTAAAACATCCAAAGCACAATTATAATCAGTAAATATAGATGAAACTCTTGACAAATTACAATGCCTATTTATTCTTAAAAAAAAAAAAACCCAAACCAAAAAACCACCACCTAGTGGAATCTAGTGAACTTTTTAAGTAAAAGTAAGAAAAACTTCCTTTAAAGATAAACCAAAGCACTACAGTGCATCTCATATGTCTTGTGCTTCATTTTGTAAAGTGTTTTGTAGGTATACTCTTCAGTTACCCCTAAACACCTGATTTGAAAATTTTCCTTTATTATTCATCAATGCAAACTGATTTGACTGAAGTAACCTAACAAAGTACCATTATGTTCTGGTACTAAGAAAGTTACCTTTCATTTAAACTACTGAAATGCAAAAGAAAAAAATAAATAAATACTGTCAGTATATATGTATATGTCTAAAACCATAACTAGCATTACATACAATGGAGAAACTCTAGAAAGTTTCCCAGTACATCTGTGTATAAAGCTAGGGTGCCCCTTTTGTACTCTAATTTAATTTAGTTCTGTAAATGCTAGTGATAAAAATAAAACAAGAGCAAGGAATTCAAAGAATAAAAATAACTAAAGGGAAGAATTATTCCCATTTAATAATGAAATTATGCTTTACATAGAAAACACCAAACAATAAATAAAAACTTATTGGGACAGTCAGCAATTTCAGGGAAAGACCAGGTTATAAAATAAACCCACAGAATCAATAGCATTTCTCTATAATAATAATAAAACCCAAGCATCATTGATAGAAAGGGACATCTCATTCATAATAACTACAAAATGTATAAAATATATGAGAATTAGTCTACCAAGGCAGACTTGGGATCCATACTCTTTAAAGAAATGATGAATAGCAATATAATAAAAAAGAAAATACCTATATTAATTCATACTTTTAGTACTCTTGCTACTCAAACTATCACGAAGTTGCTTTATTTTTTGTTGTCCAGTCATTTTTCAGTTGTGTCTGACTCTTTGTGACCCCTTTTTGGGTTTTCTTGGCAAAGATACTGGAGAGGTCTGCCATTTCCTTCTCCAGATCATCTTACAGATGAGGTACTGAAGCAAATGAGGTTAAGTGACTCATCTAGGGTAACTCAGCTAGTAAGTGTCTGAATCTGGATTTGAACTCAGAAAGATGAGTCTTCCTGACTCCAGGCCCAGTGCTTTGTCCCCTGTGCCACTTACCTGCCCCAAATTGCTTTATAGTTAGATAAAAATTAGAAATTTTTTAAAGAAACAAAAGTTCCAAAATCTATAGGGAATTTTCTTTTTTTAAATCAGGAATGAAAAGGGAAGGAATGGGAAGGTATCATTTTCATCACCTCTTATGCTATAAAGCAGTAGTAAGCAAAATCATTTAGTATTTGTTAAAAATTACAGAAGCATTTCAGTGGGAAAAACTACATAAGGATGGATCAGGAATATCTGTTCTCAACAGTTTAGTGTTAGATAAGCCTAAAAATAAAAATTACTTGAGAAAGAACTTACAATTTAACAACTTGAAAACCTGAAAGTAATTGAGCTAGAATTAGTTTTAGACCAACATCGTACACAATACAGTAAGTTCAAAATAGATATACAACCTTACTATTGCAAATCATACTTTAAAACAAAATTTAAAAGAATTAAACCAAGTACCTCTCACAGTGATGACTAGGAATGAAAACTTAAGCAACAGAAGAAGGCAGTCTAAAACTATACAATGGAACTTTTCAACTACATGAAATTAAAAAATATTAGCATTAATAGTGATAGCAATTAGGATAAGAAGGTATACTGTTATGTAGGGAAAATATCTGCACTTTATAGCATTTATATGCCATTTTATAATGGCATGTTTTCTAAAGTATGTAGGGAACCTATATAAATGCTTTCCCTCAAAGGTTGAATGGTTAAAGGATATGAAAAAGCTGTTCTTAAAAGATTTACAAAGTACTATGAACAATATCAGATATTTCTTCAAAACTCTAATAAAATAATAAATGCAAATTAAAAGAACTTATGCCCAGAAAATATGTAAAATATAGAGATCTTAACCCAAAGTAAAATTAAGTAAGCAATAATTGAACTTCTAAAGGCAATAGTAAATATGTTTCCAGTGGTAGAGAGAGAAAGAAAGGCATCATGCTAAATTTCTTTTACCAAACACTTAAACTTTATAGTAATTCCAGGATGAGATATAACAAAGAATTAAAGATAAATATCCTGATGAATATCAATACAAAAATATTAAAAATCAAACAAAAAGCTACAGTATATAAAAATAAATGTAGACAATTTTTCATGGTGAAGAAGTCAGAAGATAGAATTTATTCCACTTTCAGATTTAAAGGGAATATTTATATTTTTACTTCTTTCAGATTGGGAAACTAGGCCTGAAAACAAGGAGCCGATTCATGAAAAACTGAGAAGGAATGGTTCCCATATTTCTAAATTGGAAGATTCTTGGGAATATTATGTAGGATTGGAGGGACTGCAGCAGAACCATGAGGAGATACATTCTAGGCAAGTAAAAAAAAAAACACTCGAAGGAAAACTCCCAACATATGGTAGAATTTTCTGGCTAAGTTCATTTACTTTAGTTGGTGTCCATATATGAAAATATCTCCATAAATAAAATATGCATTAATAGAATCTCATACATTATTCAGGCTTAAGGAAATAAAAATTAATGATTATAAAATGCATTCAGTTTATAATTCCTATCTTTTCAATAGCTTAGAAACCTATTGGGTAGAAACTTTACGAATGTAATGCATATAAGTAAACCTACAACCACAATTAATTATTTCTCATCACAGAATTCCTACTGGAGAAAATCTCCATAAAAGTCATGAATATATAGAGGCCATCTGGAGTACACACCTTGTTGAATGTCAGACAATTCATAGTAGAGAAAAGTCTTATGAAGATAATGGTTATGGGAAAGTCTTCCATTCCAGCTCATTTCTTACCCAACACCTGCATACTGGAGAGAGGCCTAATGAATGTGGAAAGGTCTTCTGCTGGTGCTCACAATCTACCCAACATGAAAGATTTCATACTGGAAAGAAGCCTTATGAGTATGTATGTCCAGTAGAATTCTCCTATAGCCAGTACCTTAATAACCATCAGAAAA
>NW_020954556.1:63525276-63575604 GCF_900497805.2 Vombatus ursinus
TACTGGAGAAAAGCCTTATGAGTGTAATTATTGTGGGAAGGCCTTCCGCCAGAGTTCACATTTAACTCGACATCAGAGAATTCATACTGGAGAAAAGCCTTACAAGTGTAAGGATTGTGGGAAGGGCTTTCACCAGCATTCAGAGTTAATCCCACATCAGAGAATTCATACTGGAGAGAAGCCTTATGAATGTAACTATTGTGGGAAGGCCTTCCACCGCAGTTCACAATTAACTCGACATCAAAGAATTCATACTGGAGAGAAACCTTACAAATGTAACTATTGTGGAAAGGCTTTCCACCAGAGTTCACAGTTAACTCTTCATCAAAGAATTCATACAGGAGAGAAGCCTTACAAATGTAAAGATTGTGAGAAAGCTTTCCACCGGAGTTCAGAATTAACTCTACATCAAAGAATTCATACTGGAGAGAAGCCTTATAAATGTAAGGATTGTGGGAAGGCTTACAATCGGAATTCAGAGTTAACTTTACATCAACGAATTCATACTGGAGAGAAGCCTTATGAATGTAAATACTGTGCAAAAACCTTCCGCCAAAGTTCACATTTAAATCGACATGAGAGAATTCATACGGGAGAGAAACCTTATAAATGTAACTATTGTGGGAAAGCCTTCCGCAACAAAGAACATCTTCTTATACATCAGAGACTTCATACTGGAGCCTTATGAAGGTCATGAATGTGGGAAAGTTTTCCACAAGAGTTTATAATTAATCCTACATCAGAGAATTAATACTGGAGAGAAGCAATAAACATATACTGATTTTGGGAAGACCACCTAGAGTTCATGGTTAACCTAACATCAGAGACTTCATCCTGGGGAGTAGAAACATCAAAGAATTCATTCAGCAGGCCTTCCACAGGGGTTAACATTTAAGGAGACAACAGAGAACTCATACTAGACAGAAGATTTATGAAGATAATTATTGTGGGAAGTATTTTCATATCAAAATTTATCCTACTCTACAGAGATGTCACACTGAGGAGGAACTTTTTAAATGAATGTGGGAAAATCTTCCATCAGACTTCAGAATTAACATCAGATAAATTCATACTAAAGAGAAGCCTCAAAATGTAATTATAGAAAGGCCTACAACTGGAGTTCAGAGTTAATTGACATCAGAGAATTAATACTAGAGAAAAGACTTATAAATCTAAGTAATTATTCTGGAAAGACCTCGTTACAAAAGAACATCTTACTCTACATCAGAGACGTCAGTTGAGGAAGAAACCTTATAAATGTAATGAATGTGGGAAAGTCTTCCCCAGGAGCTCATTCTTAGTTGTATATCAAATAACTCATAATGGTTGTAACAATTGCAAGATAACCTATAGCTAGGGTTCATTCAACATTAGAGAATTCATTCTGGAAAGAGGACTTTGGAAGGCAGCTATTCAGGGAAAGCCTGTATTAAAGTACAACTTAAACAGAAATATACTGAAGAATAGCCTTATAAATGTCTTGAATATGGGAAAGTCTTCCACTGGTTTTCACAGTGGGTTATACATAAGAAATTCATAGTAAAGCAGCACCTTAAAGTGTATTTTATTGAAAAATAAATTGAGCTCATGGCTTGCTGAACATCAAAGAATTCATACCAGAGAAAAACTCTATAAGCATAATGATTTGTGGAAAGGCCTTTTGGCTGGCTCAACATCAAAATTCCTACAGGAGAGAAAACTTTGGAATGTGGAAAGACTTTCCTGGATAACACATACTTCATGGAACATTAGGAAATTCATGCTAGGGAGAAGCCTTTTGAATTTAATGATTGTGGGAAGGTTTTACCTTGGCATTTCATACCTTAAAATCAGAAGACATAGTTGAGAGAAGCCTAATAAATGTTATGAATATGGAAGGAATTTCTGCTGGACCTCAATTTATTCGATATCGGAGTTGAAGTGATATTTTATCATTGAAATTAACTGTGGAAAGACATTCCCCAACAATACATATCTTAGTAAACATCAGAAACCTCACCTTCAAGAGAAACCAGACAAATGTGATATAACGATTGGAGGAAAGCCTTCCATGAAAGCAGAACCCTTATTCAGCATTGAAGCTCTTAAACTGGAGAAAACCTTCATGAAGATAGAACCTTGTGAATATAATTATCTTGAGAAGCTTGTACTCAGTTGAGCTGAGTCATGACAAAATTGGGGATAACGAGAAGAAGTATTTAGAAGAGGTGATTATGGGGGATAGTCTCATGTCTGAGGGAAAGCAAGTAGGACAGTGTGATAAGATCAGTATCTAGTAAGATTTTTGTTCACAAGTAGATTAAACTAGTTCTTTCCCTAAAAGGTAAAGAAAGTATCCGTAAGACTTGATTGGCCCAGAGAGCTAAGGCTCAAATAGTCCAGTTAATTGAACTAGCTTCTTGCTGGCCTCAAACCATGTTGAAGTGGCTTTCTTTTCAGCTAATGGTGTAAAAAAAACATTCCTGTTGACTCTGGCTCTTCAGACTCCCAAGGCCACTGTAGTTATCACATCCTTGTCTACTGACCTGGCTCATTTCCATAAGGAGATAAGGAATGTCCGAACAACTGCTGCATTCTTATTAAGTATCCTTTTTATGCTATGGCTAATTAAACATCCTTTTGTTAACCGTTGAATGACCTATCATTATCTGATTTCATTCCAATATTGCAGTTATACTACCATCTTCAATCCAATTCACCTCATAGCATTTAGCATAGTCAGTAGCAAAATGAGTACATGAAAAGGCTTACAGAGAAAGTACATTCATTACCAGGTCTGCCCTTCCCTCAATGTTTTGAACTGCCTTAGAGAATTTGAGGTGCCAACAAAAAAGTTGCATGTGAATTGGCTTAGCACATGGCACAGAAAGAGACAAGAGTTTCCCAGTTTTAAAGACTGCAATGAGACAAGCAACTACTGAAGCTACTAATAAATAGTACAAGTGGAAAGGGTGATACTGTTGAAGTCAGGAACAGGCTTTAGGAAGGAACTTGCAGGCAAATGATAAAAAGTATGATTTTTGACCAAGAAGTTTTACTGGAAAATATGCTATAGCCTCCTGAAATCTGTGTTGTATGACTTGAGAATGGAAGTTGAAAATTGGAGGTTAAAAAACCATGGACTTCTCCTCTTACTCTTGCCCCCCCCCTTCAAAAAAAATTCTTTATTCCATAGAGAGAATGTAGGGTGGGAAGGCATTCACCACCAAGGAACAAGGAAGCTTAAACAGCAACCTGATGAGATGCTAGAGTGAGGCTGTAATTCATTAGGGACAATTTGGGTATCCACATTAATCCCATGAGTTTGGCAAGTTGAAAGAAGATTTACTTTTCCTAAGCCAGTTAAATCATTTGTTACAGATGGAGACTTCCCTTTGTCCCTTTTTAGGTAGCTTAGATGAGGAGTAATGGATAACTAACCCCATAAAAGCAGATTCCCATTGCAGCCAGTTCCCTCACATTGTAGGGAAAGTAGGGGGAGGTCCTAAATGAAAGGGGTGTGGTAAATTGGATCTGTGTGCCTCTTTCCATTAACTTGCCATGTTCTATGATCATGAGTTGGGACAATTAGATCCTGCCTTTAAGTGGGTATATTCCCCATCCAAATGATATGCTTTAGCTATAGGTCTCCCTCCCCACAATCATTAAGGAAGATGGAGATCAGTAGATAAAATTTGACTGGAACATCAGGAAAATGGCCAGGACACATAAATGCTGTCATTGCAAATAGGTGCTTTTAGAATGGGGAAGGAGGCACATAGCCCATCTTTTCACTAGGTAATTAGAGTGTGACAAGTGATACTCTCTTTTTCTTTCAGATTTGTGAGTGTGGTTCCTAAAAGAGCTGATAAGGGTCGTTAGGTGGCACAGTGGATAGAGTGCTGGGCTGAGAATCAGGAAGACCTATTTGGGGTAGCTGGGTGGTGCAGTGGATAGATCACCAGCCCTGAAGTCAGGAGGACCTGAGTTCAAATCCGGCCGCAGACCAAACAGTTGACACTTACAAGCTGTGTGACCCTGGGCAAGTCACTTAACCCCAATTGCCTAAAAAAAAAAACAAAAAAGCTGATAAGAAAACAAATGAGTGTCAGCCTCTGGGGATACTAGTACAACTGTAACAGGAAACATAACAGAGGGGCAGTTAAGGCCCTTTAACCCCATCTGAACCTGATGAATCTCTTAAAGCCCCCAATCCATTTGGATACAAGGGCCTGTTGGACAGTGGCAACCACATTACTCATACCAAGGAAGACCCAGAGGTCCACCCCAGTTTCCACTGTTAGACCATCAAGGGAAGAGATATCAAGTTCTTGGGAAGCAAAATTGTCATGTACATCTCATTGTAACTGTTCCTCACCTGCCAATGTGGTAGGCCAGGCATCCTAGGTCCAGAATGAATAGTATACCTCAACACTTTTTCTCTTCCATTGCTGACACTACTCAGGAGCAGTTGGTTTTCACTTGGGAAGGAGTCCAGTATGTCTTCACCATGCTTCTCTAGAACTTTCTGAACTCTCCTTCATATGACAGCATTCTGGTGGGCAGAGACTTGAAAGAGGCTTCCCTGAGGGCATTGATGTCCACTACTGAATTGATGACATATAATTGACCAGGCTGGATGAGAACCTACATCAGATAGTAGCCCATACGAGGGAAAAGTGTTGGGCAAAAAAACCTAAGAAAATGCAGGGTCCAACCTCATTAGAATTTTGGAGACATTAGAATTTGGGGGAGAATCCAAAAGATTTAGAACATTCTGGGACAAGGTACCTAGACTTGCTTTCCCACAATGTGTTGTAGGGAATCTAGCTAACAGTAGCTACAGAATTGAACCTGGATTCAGAAAGACCTGAGTTCAAACCCTTCCTTAGACACTGTGTGACCTTGGGCAAGTCATTTAACTTCTCTCAGCCTCAGTTTCCTTGGGTAAAAGGGGTAATATAATAGAACCAACTTCACAAATTAGTCATGAGAATCAAATGAAAACAAGGCTGCTGAAATCATCCATCAAACATGGTTTATTGTTCTAGAGCCAGTGGGATCAAGATTAACAGAGTGAGTATGGGGAGGAGGGTTCCCCCCAGTTACACTTAGGTCTAGGCAAAAATATGATTACTCACACTGTGTATGCAAAAGATAATGCTTTTTTTTTTTTAAAACAATTAACTCAGTGTAGTATAGAGGAATTATATTTCCAACCCCAGTATTTTATTATGTAAGTTTTATTCCACATAGTACATTTCAATGATATGTTTCAGAACACAGTATAATTAATGGGTTGTATTAGTAAAGACTTGGTTCAGCAAAACCAAATGAAAATATGTAAAATGCTCTTTAAACCTTAAGACATTTAGCTTGCTATCAATAATAAGCTGGCTTATTGGGTTCTTGGAGACTTCCCCCAACCTCTACCCTGATGTTCTCCCTTTACTGAATTACCTGCAAACTCACCTCTTTCAAATGGGACCCAGACCAAACTTCTGCCCTGAAAAGACCTAAAGCAGCCTGTATAGCAGTCTCTTCCCTAGACTCTTAGGAGCCTGTGGGTACCCATGCTTTTGGAAATCCCTTTTCTTAAAGACCTGGTTAAGTAGGCTTTGGCAGATACCTTTTGGGTAATGAGAATATATGAAAGCTCCCCAAAGTATTCATTTTTTATACCACTTTTCAAAAGTTGCTTGCCTGGACTCTAGTTGCTACTGAATAAGTGCTCAGAGTAATATCATCACTCTGTTCCTAGATTGTTATCTTGAGTTGGGTATTGTAAAAAGGCCCTTCTTACAAGATGAGTAAAGCATAGAAAGCTCCTATTATTAAACCAGAATGGTATACTGAAAAATGCTCTTGTATAGGTCCCATGTAAGTACACTTCAGAAACAGGTTGTTGTGGCCTCTGGACCCTTGAGAACAAATCTACAGGGCCCCCACTTCTGTGGATCTAGCTCCTGAGCAATTATTTTGCCTAATTTACCTATGGCTAGTCCTTCCTAAAAGCAAGGCACATAGAGCTGGATTTCACTGGCCCTAGGGAATGGGCATCCTGTTAAGTCATTATGGGCTGAGCTGGAGGTAGCATGGTTGGCAGGTGAAAGACCATTGAGGTCAGATAAGATCATCATGTACACTGATTCCTGAGTGGTGGCCATGGGTCTGGCTAAGTGGGTATGATCTATATGAGCTCCCTTTGAATGTTATAATTCTGTGTAAGAAGTCCTACAAATGGATTATTGGCTACTATCCACTGAGCTCTGATTTTTTTTTTTCTTTGCCATTTAAAAATTATAAACTTAACACTGATCAAAATTTAAAATAAGTTTAAAATCTTAATATTGGTATTATAAATATAAATCCTTAGTATTTGTAAAAATGAAACCATACAAATTAAAAAACAACATAAATTAAATGATGTTTTTGTTGTTCTTATACCCTTTCAGGAATTTCTGAAGTGCTGTCTTTAACTTTATCTTTCAGTTTGGTATCTCATTGATTTGCAGTCTGTCCTAGGGGTGGTTGTCCATCTAATTTTATATCACAGCCTGGAAAATAGTCTTTGTCCACTTAGTTTTCCCATTTGGATAGCTAGACCAAAATCTTGTGGGATTATGTGTCTCATTTAGAAGTCTCTGGATTGTCTGAAACTTGATATGATAAAAACAGGAGCATCTGAAAGACCTTGCTATCTATTAGAGTTCATATGTATTTCACACATAAATGTTATATGATATATGTAGATGGGGCTGCATTCATGCCTACATAATGCTTGTTTTGCTGCTCATGACTTTGTATCATTTTGTATAAGTTTTTTCATATTTCTCACTATTGATGATACAATTATATTACATTAATATATCATAAGGAGGTCCCAATATTTTGGTATAGGAAGGGACTTTTTTTCCTTCTTATTAGTTTTGGGATAGTGCCCTCATAATGGAGATATTGAATTGAAATGTATGATCAGTGTTGTGACTCATGTATTCCCATAATATTCACTAAATGTATAAAAGTCTGCAGTTTCACCAGTAATTTAATAAAGGATCTCATTTCCCCACAGCCTTTACATATTTGAATTTTATAATAATTGATCATATTTTTGGTGTTCTAATCAAAGTAAAGTGATATTTTAATACTGTCTTATTTGCCTATCTCTTGCTATTTTCCTTTAATAACTACCTTCTCATATTCTTTGATACTTGCTCTATTGGGAAGTATGGGATGTTACTCTTAGTACAATAGCTGTTCTTTAGTAAATCTGAATTTTAGAACTTTATCCAATATTTTTCTGCAAATACCTTTCCCCAAAATATTATCTTTTAATTACTGAGCTTTTGCTTTCTAGTGTAGAAAATCTTTATATCTTTATGCAATTAAAAAATCAGACTTTCTTAACTTTTCTCAAACTTCACATAGGTATGAATATCATTTTATCATTTTTCTGAATATTTAACCTTTATTCCTCACCTTTCAAGATAGGAATTTTCTGAGATTTGCCCATTTTCATGATCTCCTCTCTTTTTCTCTTTCTCTTTTACTATAACAATATTGTTTAATTCATTATTCCCTTTCATTTCTTAACCCCGGTTCTGTAATTTAGTAGAGTAGTATACAATACTACCATTGCTTTTTAACATACGGTGCTGAATCCATTGAAATTTGAAACTGACTTTGCCACTAAAATTTTTTTTTTAAGTATCCACTAAGTGTATGTGTGGGGTGGGGAGAAACCATCTCTCTGAAAGGAAAAATAAGCCTCAGCTTAGGCTGAGAGTTGATTTAAGAAAGAAAAAAATCAATACTGCCTCAGCATGAAGAAATCCCCTAAGGGACTAAAGTAAAACTGTAGTAGACTATGGTGCTAAGGATTCAAACAAACAAACAAACAACAACAAAACAAAACACAAAACCATACACACTAAGGAAAAGTTGGAAGGAATAAAAGACTGCTCAGGCTAACAGCTGATTTAAAAAAAAGACTGTGGAAGAAAAAAACCTTAACACCTTTCTTCCTTCTCAAGGAAAAGGCCTCAACTAAAACTCTCCCACCAGAGGGCATCCTCAGATTTTAAAGGATTAAAGAAAAATTCTCTCGTTTCACACTTTCCTCATCCAAAAGAATGAACTTCAACTAAGGCTGATTTCAGGAGAGGAGAATTTAGGTATTCATTGTGAAGGAAAAGGCCTAAAGACCACCAGTGTAAAGGAAAGCTCTTAAACTTGATTTGATCCCCAGAGTATGGAAGGTTTAGATCTCAACATCCTGGGACCTCAGCAACAAAAATAAATAACCAAAAAAAACCATACTGTTATGATGATAGGCATGACCAAGGCACAAATCCAGAAGAGGAGACTAACTTAAGAACACTTATAATAAAAAAAACTTCAAAGAAAAAAAAGTTAGCACACAACAATTAGAATTGTTCAAAGAAATAAATGATGCTAGAGCTTTAAAATATATATAATAGAAATAAGAGTAGGGAGGAGTGAATTGGGAGAAAAATGATCAGCAGCTTAAGAGAAGAGGTATAAAACCTTATCTTCTAACAAACTCCCTAAAATCACAATGGACCAGATGGAAACTTATGTCTCCAGGAGACAACAAGAATTCTTAAAATAAAGTCAAAAGAAAGAGACACAACAGACTTGGAAAACAAATGAAAGAAAAATAATAAGAACCACAGAGCCTGAAATCCATGACCAAAAAGGAGAACCTAGATATCATATTTCAAGAAATCATTAAATAAAATTACCAGGTATAGTAAATACCAGTCAATCCAAAATGAAAACTTCCAGGTAGGTCATTGACAAATCCAGAGCTTCCAGAAAAAAGAAAAATTACTTCAATCTGCCAGAAAGAATTCAAGTATCAAGGAACCATAATAAGGATTACAAAAGACTTAGCCATTACTTTTAAAGGAGTGGAGAACATGGAATGAGATACTCTAAAACGCAAAAGACAAATGTTTACATCCAAGAATAACTTAGTGGCAAAATTGGCCATAATCCTATAAAGGGAAAAAATGAATCTTGAAATGAGATAAAAGATTTCCAAATATTCCTGATGGAAAAAAAAAGCTGAAAAGGAACTTTGAAATATGAATATGGAAGTTAAAAAGAAAACCAAAAAGGTATCTACAAATAAACAATCGGAAGGGACTTTATAAGGAGGAACAGTTTATATTCTAATGGAGAGGAGAGAATATTAAAAGATTTCTTTTAGAATCCTTATGTCAAAAGGGGTCAGAGGTGATAGTCAGTTGAGACAGATGACCTATAACTAGTGTTCTTATGTTTTGAAAATGTAAAAAAGGGAGGGGGAGAATACATTAAAGAAAAATGGGGGAAAAAAGGTGATAGAACATGTTAAGATATAATTAGATTGTGCAAGTAGCAGACCTTTAAGCAAACATGGGAAGAGTGACATCACTTGAACTTCATGTAAATTGGTCAGAAGAGAGCAGAACACACACAAAGAATTTGGTATAGAAATGCATTTAACTCAACAGGGATACAGATATGAATAAGAACAGGGAAAGGGGGAATATAAGAAGGAGGATGGGTTCATGAGGGGATTAGTCTGAAGCAAAATAATTAAGCTTGAAGAGGGGATACTGAAGAGAAAAGTTCAGAGAAAGTGAAGAGGGAAGGGTAATAACTTGAAATCATCAGCATAGGTAATAACTGAATCCGTAGTAGCTGATGAGATCATCAAGTGAAATAATATATAAGGAGAGGCAAAGAGGACCCAGGAGAGAGCCTTGGAATACCACCATCATAAGTGGTTGGAGCAGGAATTCACTATTTGACCAAAACTACTGGGAAAATTAGAAAGCAGTCTGGAAGAAACTAGGTAAAAATCAATTATCTCACACTATATACCAAGACAAGTTCCAAATAGGTATATGATTTAGACATAATGAGTGACCTAATAAACAAATTAGAGATGCATGGAAGAACTTAACCTGTCAGACCTATGGAGACAGGAAGAATTCATGACCAAACAAGAAATAGTAAGGTTGACAGGAGATACAATGGACAATTTTAATTACATAAAATTTAAAAGTTTGTTCACAAGCAAAATCAATTCAGCTAGAATTAGAAGAGAAGCAGGAAATGGGAGATCTTTGCAGCAAGTTTCTCTGATTAAGGCCTCATTTCTAAAATATATGGGGAACTGATTCAAATTTATAAGATTAAGAGCCAAATGATAAATTATCAAAGAATACAATTAGTTTTCAGAGGAAGGAATCCAAACTATCAAATAGTTATATGAAAAATGTTCTAAATTACAAATTGAGAAATGTAAATTAAACAACTTTGAGTTACCATTTCATATGCATCAAGTTGGCAGAGTTGACAAAAAAGGAAAATGACAAATACTGAAGGGGCTGTAGGAAAATAGGTACATTAATGCACTGTTAATGGAACTGTGAACTGGTCCAGCTATTCTGGAAAGCAATTTGGAATTATACCCCAAAAGCTATTAACCCAGCAATACTGCTACTAGGTCTATACTCCGAAGAGATTTAAGAAAGAGGAGGAGGACCTGTATGTACAAAAATATCTTTTTGTGGTGGCAAATAATGAGAAATTGAGGGGTTAATTGGGAAATGGCTAAATAAGTTCTAGTATGTGAACATAATGATGTTGCTATAAGAAATTATGAAAGGTAAGAAACTTGGGAAGATGTATATGAACTGATACAAAGTGAAGTGAGCAGAAACAGGAGAACAATTTATACAATACCAATAAAATAAAGATAAACAACTCTGAAAGACTTAGAATCTCTGACCAACCACAATTCCAGAGGACTCAAGATGAAGCATACTACCCACCTTGAGAGAGAGGTGATGGGCTCAGAATGCAGATTGAGAGAGAGATTTTGGGGGGAACGTGACCAATGTTGGAATTTGTTTTATTTGACTAATGTGGTTTTTTTTTTTATTGCTTCTCAGTGGTGTGGGGAATGGTAGAGGAAGAGGTGGGAGGAAGATAATATGGATCTAAAAATAAAATAAAATTGAATTTAAAAATAGAAAATGATTAAAGGCAGAAAGTAAAGAATTAAGCCTCTTGATGAGGGTGAAAGAGAAGAATGTAAAAGCTTAAATCTTTTTTTACATCATAAAAAACTTCTTCTAGTATTTTCCCTCTACTCCCTTGCACAAAGCCATCCCATATAACAAATATTTTTAAGGAAAAAAAAAAACTCAGCAAAGCTGATAAAAACTTTGAAAAGTATGAGGATATGTGCAATAAAACATACATCTCACTTCTACAGAAGAGTAGGCTGGAAGTGTCATGTCTTTGTTGACATCATGTTTATAATTTTGCAACATTCAGTGTTGATGGTTTTGTGGGTTTCTGTTTATATCATTCTAGTCACTGTGGCATGGTTCTCTTGGCTCTCTTTCACTCGGCTTCATATTGAATAAAACTTTCCATGTTTCTCTATTCATTATATTCATCATTCCCTGTAGCATAGTAATATTCCATTATATTCATGTCTACTGCAGTTTGTTTGGACATTCCCTAATTGATGGGCATCTTCTTTATTTCCAATTCTTTAATATAAAAAATGCTGCTATAAATATGTGGGTGTATATAAAGACTTCCTTCTTATCAATGACCTCCCTGAGGTTTATCATTCAGTCAACAAACATTTAACATATGCCAGACACTGTACTAAGTGCTGAAGAGAAAAAGAAAGACAAAAGACAGCCCCTGCTCTCAAGTCTAATGGGGAACACAACATGAAAATAAAACTATATAAAAACTGGATAAAGGAGATCATCAGTAGAGGGAAGGAATTAGCATTAAGGGAGTTCAGAAATGGCTTCTTATAGAAGAGAAGAATATTCCTGGGACTAGAAGGAATCAAGAGAATGTAGGAGTTGGAAATGAGGAAGGAGAGTATTTGAGGGATGGGGAATAGCCAGTGAAAATGTCCAGAGTCTGGAGATAGATTGTTTTGTATGAGGAATGCCGATGTCCTGGGATTCCTAATATGTTGTTGTTTGTCCTTTCTCAAAGAGGACCATGACATCAGGGAGGAAGTAAGGTGTAAAAAAACTAGAAAGGTAAAAGGTAGGTAGGGCTGAAAAGCAGATTTTATATTTGATCTGGGAACCACCAGAGTTTATTGAATGAGGCAGGGGTTGACATGATCAGACATATGCTTTAGGAAAATTAATTTGACAGCTAATGGAGTATGAATTAGAACAGGGAGAGATTTGAGGCAGGGAAACCAAATAGCAGGTTAATCTAATAGTTCATGCAGAAGGTGGTGAGAGCCCATACAACGAGTAGTGTCAGAGTAGAGAAGGGGTCGTGTATGACATGTTATAAAAGTAAAATGAATGGGCCCTGACAACAGTTTGCATATGGGGAAAAGAGTGAGGAGTCAAGGATAACTCCTAGGTTGTACCTGGGTGACTGGGAGGGTGATAATTAACAACAACAACATCAAAAAAGAATCATCAGCATAGATGATAATTGAAACCAAGGGAGCTGATGAGATTATCAAGTGAAATAGCATAGAGGGAGAAGAATAAAGGGACCAAGATAGAGCCCTTGGAGACTCTCACCTTTGTCAGGAATTACCTGGCTAAAAATTCATGAAGGAGCTGTTAGACAGAAAGGAGAAAAACCAGGCTAATAGTGGCTGAATCCAGAGCAGTCTATTGTTGCTCAGACCCAAACCAAGGTCAGAAACTTACAGAACTCAGGCCAGAGGGACAGGGATCAAACCGTGTCCTGGATCAGATCACTATGGGAGCACTGAAAGCTTACAGGTTCCCTAACCTGAGGTATCCCTGAAAACCTGGAATAATGCAATACTCAATATTTCAAGAACACAGCAATGGGACCAACCCAGATACTCCCTCCAGAAGTCTGGCAGAGCATGACCCTAACTAACATTAAGGCCAAAGTTAGAAATTAAGCTGGAAAAATGAACAAACAAAAGAATCCCATCACAAAATGCAATTGGAGTGAAAGGGATACACAAGACACAAATCCAGGACAATGACTCCAAAACATCTACAAACAAAATTCAAAGAAAAAATCCAGCCTCAGACACATAACACTCACTAGCTGTGTGTGACCCTGGGCAAGTCACTTAATCCCGATTGCTTTACCCCCCCCCAAAAAAAATCAAAGAAAAATACAGTTTGGGCACAATTCAAAAATACCCGAAAGAGATGAAGCAAGAGTTTTAAATTTTTTTTTAATAAATGACAGAATGTTAGAGTTAAAAATGGAAATGAGAGCTATGGAAGAATTGGAAAGACAATTAATAGCTTAGAACAAGAGATACAAAACTTTATCCAAGGAAGTAATTCTCTGAAAATTAGAATGAAGCAAATAGAAACCAATAACTCTAAGAAATATTAAGTCAAAAAGACTGAAAAACAGAAGACAATATAAGGCACTGTATTTTGCTGCACACTTATCGAAGATTTTATGCCAGATTTTTTTTGGGGGGGGGCAAAAAAGCAGGATGTGACCATTACGTGAAGCTTTTAAAAATTGTGCTAGTATTAGTTAAAAATAACTTATTACTAAACTGTCTTTGGTGCAAGATTAGGATACATGGAATATTAGTGAATATATGTGAAAATTGAATATTGACAATGTGCTGTGCAGAGAATTCTAGGCTCAAGGCTCTCAGTGCATGAGAGATAAATACATATTCATATGCCACTGGTGAATACATTACTGCTCTGTTTAGCTTTTAAGCGGTGTGACAAATTATACCATGCAATGATTATGTGATAAAAGGTTATGAATCAATTTTTGAACTGAAAAAACAGGTTGTGATGATTATGTGGTAGAATATGGTATCTCACAGTAAAAACTTACCTGGAAAACAGATCAAGGAGAGACAATTTAAGAATCACTGGATCACCTGAAAGCTATGTCCCAAAAATTATCTTAGATATAATATTTCAAATAATCAAAGAACTGCCCAGATCTCTTAGAACCAGAAGGAAGTATAAATAGAAAGAATCCACCAGTCACCTCCTTAAAGATATCCTCAAATGAAAACTCCCAGGAGCATAATAGCTGAAATCAGAGCTTCCAGGCCAAAGAAAAATACAAAGGAACTACAGACAAGATCTCATAGGAATTAGCAGCCAGCACTATGAAGAAACAGCTTGAAATGTGATATTCTAGAAGGCAAAGGATATAGACTTACAGTCAAGAATAATTTATCCAGGAAAACTGAATATCATATAAGTAAACAATCATAAAACTAGATATATCATACAGGTGAAAAAATGAATCTTTAATGAAATAAAGGACTTCCAAACCTTCCTGATGAAAATACCAGAGCTGCATGAAAACTTTGTATTTCTATCACAGAAGTTATGAGAAACATAAAAGGTAAACACAAACAAAAAATCATGAGGGACTAAGGATTTAAAGTTTATATTCTAATATGGGGAGATGATACATGTGTTTCCTATGAACTGTATCATCATTAGGGGGTCATAGGAGTATTATAATTGGGAAAGCCAGTAAGTAGTTCTGTTATGCCTTCATTTTAGAGGCAGCTGGGTGGTACAGTGGATAGAGCAGTGGGCTTGGAGTCAGGAAGAACCAAGTTCAAATCTAACTGCACTGACTAGCTGTGTGACATTGGGCAAGTAACTTACCTTTGGTCTACTTCAGTTTCCCCAAATGTAAAATCGTGTTAATAATAGCACCTACTTCCTCAAGTTGTTGTGAGGATAAAATGAGACAATATTTGCAAAGCATTTAGCTCAGTAACTAGCACATAGCAAGCACTATATAAATGCTTATTCCCTTCCTCTTATGATCTTAAAACAATGAAAAGAGAAGGGAAGAGAAATACATTAGAGAGGGAAAGGAAAGAAAGGTTAGGGAAAATTATCTCATATAAGTGGGGTACATAAGTAAAAGTCTATACAAAGAAAGCTGCAGAGGTGGGGTAGGGGCTAACAAATGAACATCACTCTCATCTCAACTGACCAAAGCAGAGAAAAATTTACACACACACACACACACACACACACACCACAGTGTAAATGAATACATTTCACCTAACAGGGAAATATGAGGGGAGGGGAGAAGGGGGAAATAGAGAAACAAACTCTAAGGATGTACACTTAATAAAGATGTAATACGGCTCTTTTTGAGGTGTCAAAAATAGGTATCTGAGGTGAGTTAACCATCAACTAAGGAACAGCTGAACAATTTATGTTATATAAATGTGATAGAATACTCTTGTGCTGTAAGAAATTATGAAGGGGATAGTTTCAGAGAAACCTATGAAGACTTGTATGAACTAAAACAGTAAAGTGAAAAGAACCAGGAGATCAGTTCATAAAAATGGCAACAATATTGTAAAAAAAAACTTTGAAATACTCAGGAACTCCAATCAGTGTAATGACTGACTGTAATGACTGACCACAATTTCAGAGGACTAAGAAACCTGTTACTCACCTCCGGATAAAGAGGTGAAAGACCCAAAAGTATAGAATGAGACATGTACATATATACATATGTATGTAATGTATATGTGTGTGTGTATGTGTGTGTGTATGTATGTATATATATATATTTTTTTTTTTTCTTTTGGACATGGCCAAGGCAAAAAAAAAAATTGTTTTGATTGACTATTACGTGTTTGTAAGAGAGGTTTTTTCTTTCATTCTCAATGTGGGGTAGAGAGGAGAGGAGGGAAGAGAAAGAAAGTAGATTTTTTTTATTGGTTAAAAAAAAAACCCAACAGCTCCAAATACGCTAAAAGAGGGTCAGTTACCCTCTTTGATTGTTCCCTTATGCCAAGAGGAGTGCCTGTGCCACAGGCACAATGGTTAATGATCTCTTAACTCTCAATACCAATTGGCAGGATGAGTCAGTCCATAGAAGACAACCACTACATCCCTTTTTTCATTCTTTTATTTGAATGAACTAATTGGTTTATTTCTGGTTTCCAATAAACAAATCCATCTATTTATTTCAATGAAAATATAAAATTATTTATATTTTCAGTGAAGAAATGTATTTATTTTGATAAAGGAATACGTTTTTATATTTCTTTTGTCCATGCATTTAATCTATACTTTCTCCCAGCATACTCATTGAACAATAACAAAAAAGACAAAAAAAAATCCTATCAAACTAAAAATGAAACCCACGTCATAAACATGTCCGAGCCAGAAAAACACCTTTGCACCCAGGCCGTGACTGAAATGAAGATAAAAATCTTCATATTTTAAATTCATTACCCCTCTAGCAGCAGGTGAGTGGGAAAATTAGTCTTCAATCTTCTGGACTTATGGTTTGTCATTAATATAAATCTTACCCTATGGGTTACAATACACACACACACACACACACACACACACACACACGAAGAAGGGTCAGGTAACCTTTACTGGTCCTCTTATCATGCCAAGTAAAATCCTTGTGTTACAGGTTCAGGAGCTCTTGATCCCCAACTTCCAATCCCCATGGACAAGATAGGGGTCTCAGAATGATCACTACTATTTATTTTTCATCTTTTTTATTTAAATAGATGACACAGTTAGTTTACTTCTAGTTCTAAATAAGCATATTTATCTGTTTGATGGAGCAGATAGATATTTCCATATCCACAACCTTTGTTTCTACACACTTACTGCTGAATGAAGCTAGAGAAAATTACTAAATCCTTCAGACTAGTTCCACTAGAAATTTATGTTTCATAATCTCAACTGGACACTCACTCCTACAGGGCAATCCTTTTATGCCTCCCTAATTAATTTACTTTCCCACTGAGGGAAGCAAACCTCCTAAACCTTTTCTTCCCTCCTTAAATCTCCTATCACCCTCCTTCCCCCATCTCAGCTGACAACTTTACTTCCTATGTTATTGAAAAAAAATTGAGGCTATTCACTGAGCATTCCCTTTTCTCCATTCCTCCTTATTTGACATTCCCCAAATGCTTTCTGCCACTATCTCTTCTTTCTTCCCTGTTTCATATAATGAGGTGACCCGTCTTTTGCCAAGGCAAACCCCTCTACATCCACGAGTGATCCCATTCCATCCCATTTTTTTCCCAGCAAATTGCCCCATCATTTCAACTCTCTCATCTTCAATCTTTTCCTGTCTGCTGGCTGTTTTCCTACATACATCATGCCCACAGTCCCTTCATCCTCAAAAACCCCTCACTTTATTCATCCCTCCCCAAGTGCTAATGTCTCATATCTCTCCTCCCTTTTGGGGCTAAATTTCCTCAAGAAGACCATCAACATATACAGGCTCCTCCACTTCCTTTCTTCTCACTCTCTTAATTCTGTATGGTCTGGCTTCCAATCTCATTATTCAAGCAAAACTGCTCTCTTCAAAGTAATTGATGATCTCTTAGTTGCCACACCTAATGGATTTTTCTCATCCTTCTTGACCTTTCTGCAACTTTTGACATTGCCCATTACCATCTTCTTTTTAATACTCTTTTCCCTCTAAGTTTTCATGATACTAACATTTCCTAGTTCTCTTCCTAACTGACCATACCTTCTCAGTCTCTTGCTAGATCTTAATTTAGGTCATACCTGCTAAAGGTAGGGGTCTCCCAAAGCTCTGTTTTGGTCCTTTTTCTCTTATCTCTCTTGGAGATCTCATCAGTTTCCATGGTTTCAGTTATTATCTCTATGCAGATGACTCTCAGATCTACTTGTCTAGCCCTAACCTTTCTTCCAATCTCTGATCTCTTATCTCTAACTGCCAGCTAGAGAGGTCACAGTGGATGTCCAAGATGTCTAAGATGTAACATTATTTTCCCCCCCAAACCTTCTCCTCTTCCTAACCTTTCTATCACAGTTGAAGGTACCATAATTCTAGTCACTCAGGCTCTTGACATAGGTGTCATCTTGGACTCTTTACCCTTTCTCACTCCCATATCCAATCAGTAGTGAAGTCTTACTTTAATAACCTCTCTCGTATACTCGCCCTTCTCTCCTCTAACACTACAACCACTCGGGTAATGATCCTCATCACTTTTTTCCTGGACTATTGCAATAGCCAGTTAGTTGGTCTCCTTGCCTTATCTCTCCATTCCAATCTATCTTCCATACTGTCAAACTAATCTTCCTAAGGCCTATACTGTTCTTAAATTTAACCATATCCTTCTATTCAATAACCCTATTACTTCCAGATCAAATATAAAATTCTCTGGCTTTTAAAATCCTATAAAAGACTATCATTATGAAACCCTTACTATCCTAGTCTTATTTACACCATACTCTCCTCATAATGTGATCCAGTGACATTGGCTTCCCTGCTATTTCTCACACACAAGACTCCATCTCCTAATTTACATGTATTTTCAATGGGCTTGTTCCTCATACTATCCCTCTTCATATATACCTGGCTTCCCTGATTTCTTTCAAGTCTGAATTTAAGGTCCATCTTCTGAAAGAAGCCTTTTCCAGTACAAAAGATATCTTTGTGCCTTCCCTCAGAGTAATCATAATTTACCATATGTATATATATATATACATATACATATACATATATATGTGTACATATATGTTGTTTCCATGTTGTCACCCCATTAGATTGTTAGCACCTTGAAAGCAGAGTCCATTTCTTTGCCTTTTTATCCTGAACACTTAAACAGGGTCTGGCACATTGCTGCTTAATAAATGTTACTTGAATTAGTGACTGACTGCTATGGAGTGGGAAAGAATTTTTGACAAAACAAGAGATGGATAGAAACAGATGAGATAAAATGGATAATTTTTCTCATGACATTTGAATTTTTTTAAAAATTGTAGTTAGAAATATTTAACTGGGGAAAATCTTTGTGGCAAATTCTTTGATAAAAAGTCTAATATCCAAGGTATACAGGAAATTGACTCAAACATAATAGAAGCACCATGAAGTACTAGATAGAGAGCTCACCTTGATACCACATAGACCTGGGTTCATGTCCTACCTTTTACACACACTAACTTAAGAAAGTTGAGTAAGCAGCATCTTATTTTCCTCATCTGTAAAATAGGGATAATAGAACCTTCCTCCCAGGAATGTTGTGAGGATGAAATGAGATATTTATAAAACATTTTGCAAAATGCTAGCTATTATTATTACCAGAAGAAATTCTCACAATTACAAAGAGGTAAGATACTAATGAACAGATTTAGCTGAGGGATTTTAAGTGCTAGGGTAGAACTTATTAAAGAGAAGAAAAGAAACAGATTTGAGGGAATGAAAACACAAATAGCATTTAAGAACTGAGCCTGACAACATGCACCCAAAACTTAATCATATCTAGTTCTTGTCATTCCCGTTGTTTTAGCACAGACCTGCACAATTTGGCAGTAGGTAGAGGCCAAAATTAAAACAGGCTAAACTTCTTTGGGCTGCAGATAGGTTAGACTAGAGACAAACTGACGATGGCTGGTTACCTCAGGTCATGTGACAAACAGGAGAATGTGCAGTGGCAACCCTACATTTTTCATGGCCTGCCTAAAATCCTTTGGTAGGCCAGAAGCAGCCCACAGGTCATATGTTGTGCAGGCCTGTTTTAGCAACTCCTCAGCATTTAGGTTCAGTTAACTCAGACCTGCACAACTTGTAAACTTCTTTGGGCCAAAGATAGGTTAAATTAGAGACAGACCAATGATGGTTGGTTGCTGTGGGTCATGTGACAAATAGGAGAATGTATAGTGGCAACCTTACATTTTTCATGGGCTGCCCAAAATCCTTTGGTGGGCTGCAAGGGGCCCACGGGCAGTATGTGTGCAGGCCTAAGTTAACTGAACAGCTCCAAATACTGTAGATTCTTCCTGCTACTTATGATGGTGACTGGTGAAAGGCTTCTAGTAAGATTGCTTTTTCTTTTCTCATCAGCCCGCAGAGTGGGAGATACCCCTAGACCTTCTACACCCCAAGCTCTATGCACTGAGAGTCACTAGAAGTCTTTTTTTAAGCCTCAAGCTAATTTTCAATCAAAGGGACCTGCCCTATTATCAACAGGAAGCTGTTTCAGTGCAATCAAATGAATCAGGACACAATTTTTAAAGACTTATTATTCTGGATGGAACCATATTGGTAAGCAGTAGGTTATTATATTCCCTAATTCCAAAAAGCTAGTGAAATAAGGAACTCATTCATATGTACAGTCCATCATATACTTAGCTAACGCAAAATCCCCACATAGAAGAGACTGGAGAGGTTGCTGCTAGGAGAGTTGTGATGACATGTAATAGAAGTACCTTGTAGAAGCTATGAAAAATATATAGATATTTTGTAACTGGTACTGCTGGTCTGCTAAATACTTGGTGAAGAGCAGCTCTTTGATTTGATTCAATTGTGGAACCAAAAATGGGGGTTTATACTCATACTCAGGCTTAGACATTCATCCTCTTTGGTGGCTCTCAGTGGATACATCTTCTTGGTTTGACTCCTTTGCTAACAAACCTCTCAAACTGTTTTGCAGGGGATTTTTATAACAAATATTTTTCCCCATTCTTTTCATTTTGTGCTATTGTTTCTTGCTCTTTCATGAAGTCACTGATATCTGTTTTGTCTCTTTTCATTTTCAAGGAATCTCTTACTTTTCAGTCAGTTGATAAATATATTAAGCACTTACTACGTGCCAAGCCCTGTGCTGAGCACCAGGGATACAAATAAAAAAACAGTCCCTGACTTCAAAGAGTTTATAATCTAACAGGGAAAGACAATACACAAAAGAAAGATTAAAAAAAAGGGGAGGATGGAGGAAGTACTCAGCACAGGAGCATGCTAGATTGTAGTTCAAGGAATGCAGCTGGTGGGAAATGATAAGTTTGGTGATTTGTGAACCTTCTTTAAAATGGAGACTTCAGGAGTTCCTAGCTCTGCCCTCCAGAGAGGCAGAGGGTACTGAAAAGGTATAAATAATGACTACTATGCTTCAGCACATAAAGCTAATGCAATCTCTCAGAATGATTCGTTTACTAGTGAAGGTCTCTTCAAAGCATGATGATGGTGGAGGCCAAGGAGTATAGCTGGTGGGAAATGAAGAGTCAGCTTTGTTGAGGTTTAGTACCGTTTCCCCTAAGTTACTTACTCTCCTTCCAGCACTAGGTATTCATGGAGAGGTCTTGTGGAAAGTCCATTTTTCCCCCTATGAATCTGCTTGTAGCTCACATGGAGTCACTCATTACTTATTTTGGGGGATCGCTAGATCTGCAATAATTTTTATAATGGTTGTTTTCTTTGTATTAGTCTTGTCTCCAGATTTAGTTGTGGGATTAGAAATTTGTGCTAAGTCAAGGCTCTATCCCAGCTGTGCTTTTGGAAGGAGTGGTTGGCCCTGCTTGGTTGCTCTGAAAATTAGAATGGATCAAAACAGAAAACCAAGAGTAGAGAACAAACCTAACTTATATGGTAGTAGAGTGGAGGGGGACTATGGTAGATATTGATCCTATCACAACCCATCCTTCAGAATGCAAGGAAGTGAAGCAATCATTTATTACATACAGTGTCCTGAATCACTTGGGTTATTCCCTTTCACTGTGGTTCAGAAAATCTGAGCAAGCCAGATCTTGTATTTTCTTAGGTTTGATTGCCCATCCTTTGTCCCTCTGGTTGACAGCCATCATATTGTGTCATCAGTGTAGTAGTAGATATCAGTGCTCTCAGGAAGAGAAGCCTTTTTCAGATCTCTGCCCACTAGAAGGTACCAGTTGTATGAGACAATTCAGTTAGCCCTGGGAAAAGATGGGGAAGATATGCTAGATTCCTTCTTAAGTGTAAAGAAACTACTCCTGTCTACTCTCAGCCACAGAAATAGAGAACAAATGTTTGTGAGATTCATAAAGCCCTAAGATTTACCCTGGTCCTGGGCTATGTGGTCAACCACGTTGACTATGACGAGAACAGCTGCAGGGATTTAGCTCCTTGTAAGAAACCAGTTGCTATCTGCCTTCTTCAAAAGCCACACAGGGTTGTTGGTAAAGCAAAGTATTCTAGTTCCCTGTATGTCCCTCTTTAGTCAGAACAAGTCAAGACATTTATTAAGTACCTACTATGTGCCAGACACTGTGCTGAAGGATAAAGAAAGGCAAAAACAGTCCTTGCTCTCAAGGAGGGGGGAGACATCATGCAAGCAACCATATATGTATATACATAAATATATCCACACATATGCTATATATACTGTAAATGGGAGATAATATTAGAAGAAAGGATCTAGCAATTAGGAGTCAATGGAAAAGGCCTCTTGCAAATTTGATCTGAGTCTTCAAGACAGGGAAGCAGGAAATAGAGGGAGGAAGAGCGTTCCATGCATAGTGGACAGCCAGTGAAAAGTTAAATGGAGTTGAGGAGATGGAGTATCATGTGCAACGAACAGCAAGTAAGCCAATGTAGCTGGGTTACAGGGTACATGGAGAGAAGTGTAAGAAAACTTGAAAAGAAAGAAAGGGTCAAGTTGTGAAGTTCTTTAATGTCCAGTGAGGAGATGGTATGTCACATGTGAAGATCAGCAAGTAAGCCAGTGAAGCTAGGTCAGAGTATGTAAAAGAGAGTAAAGTATAAGACTGGAAAGTAGGAAGGGGCCAGGTTGAGAAAGGCTTTAAAATCCAAACTAAATATTTAATATTTGATCCTGGAGGTAATAGTGAGCCATTGATTTTTACTTAGTAGAGAGTTATTTGGTCAGATTTGGACTTTGGGAATATCAGAATAGCTGAGTGGATAATGGACTAGAACAGGGAAAGATGAGAAGACTGAAGAAGCATCTAAGATGTAAATTCACAGATGAAGGAAGAAGAATGGACAGCACAAAGTCTTGAGATAGAGGGACAAATTGGGAGATGAGGTGATAATGATCTTAAGTAAGGCAGAGGCCACAGGAATGGAGAAAAGGGGACAGATGAGATGGTACAGAATTAGCATCAACTATACTTGATAACTGAGTGGATATAAGAATTGAGGAAGAAAGGAGAGTTAAAGATGAATCTTGAGGCTGTAAAGCCAAGTGATAGTAGGGTGGGATGCCATCAACAGAAACTAGGGAGCACAGAGCAGTTTGGTTATTGAGCAAAGCAGTATTCCATGACTTTAGCTGCAGAAACTGAGGCAGTCAATGTAAATGGGGCACAGAAGAGGTGATTATCAGCAGTATGTTCCACAGAGAAGCAGTCAGCCGTTCCTTCAATAAGAAAAGATGGCCCACACAAAGCAGACTGCTCCTAAGTCCACTGGTGGCAAAGCCCCATGAATACAATTGAGCACTAAGGCTACCAGGAAGAAGTGCCCCCTCTATTGGTGAGGTTCAGCAGTCTTATCATTAAAGGTCTGGTGCTATGGCCCTTCATGAGATTTGTTACTAGAAGTCAAAAGAGCTTTTGATCAAGAAACTTCCCTTCCTTTGTATGATGAGGGAGATTGGTCAATACTTCAAAACAGACTTTAGTTTCCATGTTGCTTTTGATACCCTTCAGGAGGCTAGAGAAGTATGTTTGGTGATTTTACTTGAAGATATTAACCCATGTGCCATTCATATCAAGGTAAGTCCAAAAGACTAATGTCTAAAAGATGTGTCCAAAGACATCCATTTGGCTCATAGGATATGGGAAGTCCTTAAGTGAAGGCAGTTTTTTGGTGCTTTGTAGTAAATTCTGTACAAATGCTTTGGCTTTATTACTTGTTTGGTAAAAAACTGTTTCTGTGTTGTATTTGTACTTAACATCATTCCTTTTACTCAGGATGAATGAGAAAAGTGGTTGTTCACATACTTCAACATTGTTGCTTAGGAGTGTCAGGTTGCTAATATGCAGAAAGGATGGGAGATAGTTCTTGCTATTCATGATGCACATTTCTATATGTTAATGACTTGCTGGCTATCTAAAATCATAAGGTACAAAGTCCTTCTGTAATATAACTGGTTATGATCCTTAAGAAGAAAGAAATTAAGAAGTCTGGAGGGGTGATGGATTTTGGGGAAAATATAATGAGTTCCATTTTGGACATGTTGATTTTGAGATGCCACAAATTCAGGATTGCAAAATAGTGTGGAGGGAATTACTACTCTAATAAAACTCAAGGAATAACAGGGTAACAATACGGAGACAAATTATTTTTGAAATATCTCATACTACACATTATGTTTCATGTGCACCAATCTTCTGTATGTTTTTAAATAGATTTAAATGTGAAACAAAAATTATTAATAAACAACGAACATTTTATTATGTCAAATATAAGAGAAAGAAAATCAGAGCTACTGACCAAAGAGAAAAAAATGAAAGGAAATTTGATTATGTACTACAAAATAATTTTTTTTTCAAAAGAAAATGCAATGCATCTAAGATAAAAAGGAAGGAAACAGTGGGTTATCTCTTGTTAAGAACATTTATACTAAAACCCAGATATCCAAAATTTAAGGAATGGACAGTTTTTTAAGAACAATAAATAGTTGTTTATACCTTTTGACCCAGTGATTACACTATTAAAGTACCATAGTAACACAGATTTAAAGCTGGAAGCCACACTCCTCACTTTACATAAGAATAAACTGAGGTACAGAGAACCCAAGTGTCTTGTCCAGGGTCACAAAGTGTCTGAGGCAGGATTTGAACACAGGTCTTCTGGACTTAAATGTCTTATGTTCTATCCACTATACCACCTACATCCTTCACATTTGTACTACACTCTCTGGATCTGTTTTTTAAAGTCTCTCTCTCTCCACCCCCCCCAAAAAAAATTCACATTTTATTTGTTATAGCAAAAATCTGGCCAGAATGAACCCATGTTTCCAACTCTTGGGGAATGGCTAAACAGATTATGGATAATTAAAGATTAATATGCATCATAATTATCATTTTATTCACACACACAAAAAAAGAAAAGAATTGCACCCATTCTGGTGGAGAAGACAGCATACAAACAAGATAAATACAAAGTAATTGGAGGTAATCTCAGAGAAAAGACACTAGTATTGAGGAGACCAAGAAAAGCTTCTTGCAGAAGGTGGGATTTTAGCTAAGACCTGAAGGAAGCCAAGAGAAGAAAAAGGGGGGAGGGGCACTTGAGGCATAAGAGACAGCTAGTAAAAATGCATGGAGTCTGGAGATGGAGTATCTTGTGCAAGGAAAAGCAAAAAATGCCATCTTCTCCTAAACCTCTTCCTCTTGGAATCCCTGATTTTGACATGACTCAGCTCTGTTGAGTGCTCTAGCTAAAAACCACCTTATATTCATCAAATTCATGAGGTTCTAGCTTCATAATTGTTCTCTTCAGTATACGCACTCCAATGGTAAAGGTTCTTATTCATGTGAGACTTTCTCATAGTTGTTACATTCATAAGACTCCAGTGTCAAGTCTCTGAAATCCAATAAGGTACGGGTTAGTATGGAAGGCCTTTCCATACCACAATCATTTATAAAGTTTCACTCTAAGAAGCAGTCTCTGTCACTGAATAAAATGTGGACTTAACAGAAGTTCTTTTTTCACATTACCGTTACAGCACTTCTTATAAGAATGAGTTCTTTGATGGTGAACAAGCAGTGTGTTGCCAGGAAAAGTATTTATTCTTAGCTTTTATAGGTTTTTTCTCTGTTATAAATTCTCAGTGTTGGGTAAATTGTGAGGACCAGGCAAAGGCCATTCCACAGTCATTACATTTATAGGATTTTTCTCCAGTTTGGATTCTTTGATGTTCAATGAATTGTGAGCTCCAGCAGAAAAGTTTTGCACAAGAATTACACTTGTAAGGTGCCTCTCTACTATGAGTTTTCTGATGTACAGTCAACTGTATGTCTCACTGAAAGGCCTTCCCACATTCATGACATTTATAAGGCTTTTTCAGTATGAAGTCTCCAATGCCTAGTCAGGTGTATTAGGGCATAGAAAGCCTTCCCACAAATGTTACATTTGTAAGGCTTCTCTCCAGCATGAGTTCTTTGATGTATAGTTAACTATGACCTCTGATAGTAGGCCTTTCCACGTTTATAAGATTTCTCTCCAGTATGTGTTCTATGATGTAAAGTTAACTAACAGCTTTGATAAAAGGCCTTCCCACAATCATTCCAAACCTTACAAATGTAAGGCTTCTTTCCAGTATGAGTTCTTTGATGTATAGTTAATTGCATCCTCTGGTAGAAGGCCATCCCACAGTTATCACATTTGTAAGGCTTCTCTCTAGTACAAATTCTCTGAAATAGATAAAACTATGATTTCTGGGAAAAGGCTTTCCCACCAACATTGAATTCATAAGGCCTTTCTCTAGTATGAATGTTCTGATCTATTGTTAACTGTGAACTCTGGTAGAAAGCCTTGCCACAATGGTTACATTTGTAAGGTTTCTTTCTAGAATAAATTTTCTCATGTTCGTTAAGGTGGCTTCTAAAGGAGAATGTCTTTCCACATTTGTGACGTCATGAGGCTTCTTCTTACAAGTATGCAGTTTCAAATGCAGAGTCAAATTTGAACTCCAATGATAGGCCTTTGCACATTCATGACACTGATAAGGTCTCTCTCCAGTATGCACAATCTGATGTCAAGTAAGGTATGAGACTGACGGCCAACCCACAAAACTTACCTTCATGAGACGTCTCTCCGGGAGTGTGTATTCATACGTGTTCAGTTAACCGTGAACTCCATCAGCATGCTTTCTCACAATTATTACATTTGTAAGGCTTCTTTCCAGAATGAATTATTTAATGTTCTTTAAGGTATTTCTTACAGGGGAATGTCTTTCTACAAACATAACATTCATAAGGTTTCTCATCAGTATGTAGTTTCTAATGTTGATTAAAATGTGACTGCTAGATGAAAATCTTGCCACCTTCGTGACATTTATAAGCCTTCTCTTCAGTACAAATTATCTGATGTAGAACTAATGATGAACTATAAGATAAAGCCATCTCACAATTGTTACATTTGTAAGGTTTTTTCCTAGAATGAATTTTCTGCTGTCTTTTAAGACATTTTCTATATGGTAATTCCTTTCCACATTTCTGACATTCATAAGGTTTCTTCTCTCCAGCAAACAGTTTCTGGTGGTGAGTCAAATGTGAACACATTCATTACACTTCTCTTCAGTAAGTATTCTCTGATGTTAATTAAGGTATAAGACTGAATAGAAGGCATTCCCATAATGATTACCTTTGTAAGGCCTCTCTTTACTATGAATTTTCTGGTGTTCAACAATGCATGTTCTCCAGATGGCTTTTGTATATTCATGACTTTTATAGATTTTTTTTTTTTTTGGTGAGGCAATCAGGGTTAAGTGACTTGCCCAGGGTCACACAGATTGTAAGTTTCAAGTGTCTGAGGTCACATTTGAACTCGGGTCCTCCTGACTCCAAGGCCAGATATTTTCTTTAATAAGAATTTTGTATGAGAAATAATGGATGAATTGTGTTTTAGTTTACTTCTACAGATAGTTCTCGCTTTACATAAGGAGACAATTCTGCAGATCTCTACATAAAGCAATTCTGAGTTTGTTCCTACCCACCCACTTCACTTAACCTATAAAACAAAGGCATAGAGAAAATAATATGTTTATGCAAGTCATAAAATGTACTAAGATGCAGACATATTAAATACTTTAGCATGATAATAAACAGAATTATAAAATGAATGGCAAAGTTAATGATAAAGAATGCATAGTACTGTACAGTAAAAATAACATACATGTACAGTATGTTGCCCCTTTCCCACATACTACACCTAGCCTTTATCACTGGTGGTTGGCTGCACAACTTTTTTTTTAATGAAGCTATCAAGAGATGTTTGGACAGTGATTCTCTTTTTTCCCTTGTATATCTGACTATAGCAAGCAATGTTATCCTCAACTAGCCTTTGAACTTTAAAAAAATCTTGAAGTATTTGGATCCATTTTTCTCAGTACCAGAAAAAAAAAATTCACTCATATGATGAAACACTTCTGCCAATTGTTTTATTGTGAACCTTTTTGGTTCGATCTTGGGCTACAAAGCTTCTATTTCTTCTTCTGAAATCTTTGCAGCTAGCAGCTCAATCAGATCTTTACTTGACAGTTCTTCTCCATGAGATTCAATCAACTCTTCCACTTCATTCTCATCCCCTTCTAGCTCCAATTCTTGTGCTAATTTTACAATCTTGTTACTCACTGTTACTTTCATCTTTGTCAAATCCATAAAATTCGGGAACTGTGGGCACACTTTTCCCCAAAGTCTCTTCATGCATGTTTCTATTACATTTTCCCATGCTTTAGCAATATTCCAAATTGCATGGTAAATATTATAGGACTTCCAGAAATCTCTCAACATCAAGTCGTTATCTGCATCCAAAGCTGCAATTGCCTGGTCAAATGTAGTACATAAATAATATGCCTTGAAATTCACAATTCCCTGATCCACAGGTTGTAATAATGAGGTAGTGTTAGGGGGTGGCAGCTAGGGGCCTGTGGAGAGGACTACTATGGTTGTGCTTGTTGGGGATAAGAACCCAGAGGAACCGTTTCCTGTCATACTATCTCATGTTTCTAGTCAGGAAAAAAGTGGATAGCCCTTTGTGGCCATTGAGCACAGGTTCCCTCTTTAGAGCTATATGTATCCTCAAAAACCACCAAGTTGTTGTCTCTGATTAACACAAAGGTTGTAGGAGCATGGTAAGCGTAAGGTCTGCTTGCTCAGTTTAGACTTCAGAGACAGAGAAGTACTTCCTTTATACCTGAAATTACTTCCCCTTTACTACTCTTCATCTCTGTCTTTGCCCTTTAAGATCTTCAATTCTAGGGGCAGCTAGGTGGTCCAGTGGATAGAGATCCAGCCTTGGAGTCGGGAGGACCTGAGTTCAAATCTGGCCTCAGACACATGATATTCACTAGCTGCGTGACCCTGGGCAAGTCACTTAACCCCAATTGCCTTGCAAAAACAAAACAAAACTTTAACTCTAAGTCTAAACAGGGAACACAGCATCATAAAGGTAGGTTGCTTAATTTTCCTAACTTGACTTTGAGATCATGGCCACAATTCAGATCTATCAGGAATACAGATGTATTATCACCCTTTGTTAAAGAAGGCAAAGGTTTCATATATCACTGCCACATGCAATTTTATTCTAAACATGGCCCAATACAACAACAGTGAATACAGATTGATCATATCTCTATCTGAAGTCTAGTGTAGCTGTTAAAGGAGTAGGATTTCAAAAATGAAAGGCATAGTTCACTACTGTAGGCTCCACTGATCTTTGCCTCATTAATAAAGGCCTTATAGTGCTACTACAGAGATGTTCAGATTTATTCCCATAGAGAACAGATAACTATTCACATTTGATAACCCAGTTTATTAATCAGAATTCAATATATATTCCATGCTGCAATTCCACCTGTAAAATAAATGCAATCTAGTGGTCATGTAACTGAGCTTTTATATAAAACATTCCCACAGAGCCAGGTCTGTCATGGCCAAATAAAACTCCTAACAACATAAGTAACTTAGAGTGAGACAAGGGAGTGAACCTCTACACTTAATGGGCCACCTGAAAAGTGGCTTGTCACAATTGTCCACAATTACTGACAGCCTCAAAAGTATAAACAAATAGGAAAAACAGTGATCAAGTCTATTGGAGTTTGAAATATAGGCACTTTGGATAGGAGAAAAAAACGATTGCATTTGCACAGAGAATCTCTGATAAAGCTAAGAATGCTAATCAATATGGAGAAAGTTACTTTGTGTAAAAGGAAGAATTATCTTAAAAGTTGACCAAAGGTCCAAGGAACTGATCCATCTTTGTAATGGTAATTGGTAAGTCTGAATCATTAACAGGTAGTATACAAGTCATTAGAATCAATAAAACAGGAAGTGACAGCAGAGAACCAGAACTCTTCATTAAAACCAAGAAACAGTTTCTGTTTTAATCAGGATCTGGATGAGAAAACAAAATCAAAACAACAAAACCAACCCCAAATCAAAATACTGTCTATATACAAATAATCTTCTTCAAAATTACAGTTTACAAATGAGAACACTAATAATTGTATAGTGAGTTATCTGCTCCCAAAATAAGCAGAACTTATAGAAAGTAAATTTTTGATTTTCTTATTTAACAAGGTAATATGCATGGTAACTGCAGCTTCTGATTCCTTTGAACAATTATGTTATATAGCTTTTGTTGCTACAAATTCTATTGACAAACACCAAAAAATGAAACAGCCTAATGTAAACAGTCTTAACCCCCTTTAAGACTGAATGCCCCTCAGCTAAAGATCAGAACTTAAAACTTTTCCCCAGACCACATATGTTTATATTTTTATAAAGTGTATATAGAGGGTAGTTAGGTGGCACAGTGAATAGAGCTCCAGCATTGGAGTCAGGAGGACCTGACTTCAAATATAGCCTCAGACACTTGACACTCACTAGCTGTGTGACCCTGGGCACGTCACTTAACCCCGATTGCCTCACCCAAAAAAAAAAAAAAAGCAAAGAAAGTATATGTAGAAAGCTTATATGATTGCAGCAAACTATACCACCAAACACACCTTAGTTGCAAGGAAGAAATTACTTAACAGCTCTAGTTCCAGCAATAAATCACATAACTTCTTTTTAAAAAATAATTTATTGTCTTTTTTTTTTTACATCATCATAGTTTTCCCCTGTATTTCTCTCTTTTCTCCTCTGAGGCAGCCATTCCATATGACAGATGGTATTTTTTTAAAAGATCAAAAAAAAGGGGGGGGAGAATCAGCACAAGCAATCAATACTTTCAAAAAATTTTGAAAACATGTTCAATGTGCAACATTTACGGACTTCCTATTCCCCTAAAGGGTGTCTATGAAGGGCTGGATTGGGGTTGTCCTCTCATATCTCTTCTTTTGAGCCAAACATTTTTTTAAAAATAATTTCATAACATTCACTTGTGACATTTTTTTTTGTGGTCACCTTTCCATCTATATTATTGTAATCATTGTGCACATTGTTTTCTTGGCTCTGCTTACTTCACTCTGCATCACTTTACATAGATCTTTCCATGCTTCTTTGTATTCTGTATTAAATCACATTCACAGTTTCTTATAGCACAGTAATATTCCATTACATTCATGTACCATGATTTGTTTAGCCATTCCCCAACTGATGGATATATACTTTGTTTCTAATTCTTTGCTATCACAAAAAGTGCTGTTATAAATATTTTGCTGTATATGGCATTTTTTTTTCATATCAGTGGCTTCTTTGGCGTATAAGCCAGTAATGGGGTTTCTGGTTCAAAGGGTATGGACATTTTAGTTACTTTATTCACATAATTCTACTCAGTATTGTTTTCAATAGTGTGGTTCTAAAATTTTAATTTCTTAAATTTTTTTTAAATTTCATCTTGAATATCAAATATGTTTGCATTTTCACCCTATAACATGCTGAGTTTGTAATTTTTAAAAACAAACTGCAGGAGAGGCGGAGCCAAGATGGCAGAGGGAAAGCAGTGACTTGCTTGAGTTCTCCCCCTAAACCCCTCAAAATACCTATAAAAAATGGCTCTAAACAAATTCTAAAGCAGCAAAACTCACAAAAAGACAGAGTGAAACAAATTTCCAGCCAAAGACAGCCTGGATGGTTGATCAGAAAGGTATATTGCACCGGGCAGGGAGAGAAGCGCAGCTTGGCATGAGTGTGCAGGCTGCAGCCACCCTGGAGCAGGCCTCAGAGGACTGAATCACAGGCAGCTGTGGCATTATACAGACTTCTCAACCCATGAACGCCAAAGACAACTTGGAAGGTCAGTGGGAAAAGTCTGTGACTTCGGTGAGAGAGCAGCTGGGTCTCAGCCACAAGTCATGAGCGCGGCCCGGGGCTGCGGCTGTTTCCTGAGCTTCCGGCCCACAGACTGAGGGGGAATCAAGTGGCTGATCAGAGGGGGATTGCAGGGTTTTCTTTGCCAGTGTTGAGGCAGGAATCTCTTGCTTTACTGGTGCTTGGATCTGGGTCAGAGTTCTGAAGGGCGGTCCTGGGGCAAGGAGGAATGCTGGTGTGGTGGAGCTTGTTGTGGTGGTAGAGAGAAAATACCTTGCACCTTGGAAGAATTGAAAATTTTCAGATCCCTAGAAGTATCTCTGAAAACAGCTGTACAAACCCCCAAAGCTTGGGACAGCACATTCTCCACATTGGAAGGAGACTTTTACCTTAACAAAGAGTTTAAAACTCAAGTAATTGGCCAGGACCATGAGTAAGCAGTGCAAAAAAAGTCAGATTATATTATCTTATTTTGATGACAAAGAAGATCAAAACATACAACCAGAAAATGACAACGAAGCCAAAGCTCCTACATCCAAAGCCTCCAAGAAAAATATGGATCAGTCCCAGGCCTTGGAAGAGCTCAAAAGGGATTTTGAGAAGCAAGTAAGAGAAGTAGAGGAAGAACTGAGAGTGATGCAAGAAAATCATGAAAAACAAGTCAACAGCTTACTAAAGGAGACCCCAAAAAATACTGAAGAAAATAACACCTTAAAAAATAGCCTAACCCAAATGGCAAAAAAGCCAATGAGGAGAAGAATGCCCTAAAAAGCAAAATTGGCCAAATGGAAAAGGAAGTCCAAAGGCTTACTGAAGAAAATACTTCCTTAAAAATTAGAATACAGCAATTAGAAGCTAGTGACTTTATGAGAAATCAAGACACTGTAAAACAAATCCAAAAGAATGAAAAATTAGAAAACAATGTGAAACATCTCACTGGAAAAACAACTGACCTGGAAAATAGATCCAGGAGAGAGAATTTAAAAATTATTGGACTATCTGAAAGCCATGATCAAAAAAAAAGCCTAGACATCATCTTTCAAGAAATTATCCAGGAAAACTGTCCTGACATTTTAGAACCAGAGGGCAAAACAGAAATTGAAAGAATCCACCAATCTCCTCCTGAAAGAGATCCCCAAAGGAAAACTCCTAGGAATATTGTAGCCAAATTCCAGAGTTCCCAGGTCAAGGAGAAAATATTACAAGCAGCCAGAAAGAAACAATTCAAGTATTGTGGAAACACAATCACGATAACACAAGATTTAACTGCTTCTACATTAAGGGACTGCAGGGCATGGAATATAATATTCCAGAGGGCAAAGGAGACAGGATTACAACCAAGAATCACCTACCCAGCAAAACTGAGTATAATCCTGCAGGGGAAAAAATGGTCATTCAGTGAAATAGGGGACTTTCAAGCATTCTTGATGAAAAGACCAGACCTGAATAGAAAATTTGCTTTTCAAATACAAAACTTAAGTGGAACATGAAGAGGTAAACAGGAAAGAGAAATCATAACATATTAAGGTTGAACTGTTTACATTTCTGTTTGGAAAGATGGTATTTATAACTCATGAGACCTTTGTCAGTATTAGGGTAGTTGGAGGGGATAAAATTATATGTACATATATATAGATACAGATAGATAGATAGATAGAGGGCACAGGGTGAGTTGAAAATGAAGGGGTCATATCTGGAGAATAAAATTAAGAGGTGAGAGAGGATTATACTAGGAGAAGGAGAAAGGGAGAGGTAGAACGGGGTAAATTATCTTACAAAAAAAAACAGAAAAGAAAAAGCTCTTACAGTGGAGGGGAAACAGGGGAAGGTGAGAGGGAATGAGTGAATCTTATTCTCATAGGATTTGACTTAAGGAGGGAATAACATATACATTCAATTGGGTATGGAAATCTGTCTTACCCTACAGGAAAATAGGGAGAGAAGGGGACAAGAGAGTAGGGGGATGATAGAGAGGAGGGCAGAATGGGAAAGGGGGTAATCAGAAGCAAATACTTCTGAGGAGGGACAGGGTCAAAAGAAAGAATAGAATAAATGGGGGGGAGGATAGAACTAAGGGAAATATAGTTAGTTTTTCACAGCATGTCTACTATGTTAAGTGTTTTGCATAACTGCACATATATAACCTATATTTAGTTGAATGCCTTATCAATGAGGGTGGGTGGGAGGGAGGGAGAAAATTTGGAACCCAAAGTTTTAAAAACACATGTTTAAAAAAATGTTTTCAAATGCAACTGGGAAATAAGAAATACAGGAAATGGGGTACAGAAATCCATCCTGCCCTACAGAAAAATTGAAGGGGAAGGGGATAAGAGAAGAGGGGGAGAGATAGAAGGGAAGGCAGACTAGGGGAAGGGGTATTCAGAATGCATGCCATCTTGGGGTGGGGGGAGGGGTGAGATGGGGTGAAAATTTGGAACTCAAAATCTTGTGGAAGTAAATGTTGAAAACAAAAAAATAAATAAAAATTAACATAAAAAAAAAGCAAACTGCAGGAGCCAAGAAAATAAAACAATGTAAATGGAAAAAACAGCCACACACACATACACACACAAAATCAAAAGTAAATATTTGATTTTTATAACAAAATTATGAAGATCAAGCATGACTTGAATGAAGAAATATGAGAAAGCATCCCAACAACATTTTTCATAGAGGTGGGAAGTCCAGAGGTGTTATACATTGCACATATTTTTTTTAACGTTTCAATCAGTTGTACTGATTTTTTTCCTTTTAAAAATATTGTTTGTTATTTTTGATGGCTCTTTAGGAGGGGCTGGGGGAAGGACATTATGGGAAAAATCTTATTTTTATTAATATTGTTTGATCTAGCTTTATGTGGCTAAAAAATTTTCTAACCCAGAGCTTACAGTAGAGGTCATGCTGACCAACTTCAGACACTCTAGGGAAAGTCAGATAGCTGTAGGGAATGCTTAGATTCCATTCAGGTCTTGTTTAGGGTGTTCTGGGTTGCCCAAATATGAATATTTATACTCTGCTGATATACATCCAAACTGCCCTTCTGTCCGCTTGTGGCCAATCAGGCAAATATCTTTATGCTCTTGTCTGAACTCTATATAATGTGACCTCACAAAGACTTGAGGAGAGAGCTACAATCTTTTCCTGGCTCTCTCCTTTGCCAAATAAGTTAATAATAAATGAGTTTCTTTCTAAAACTATTTCATATTTTAGGGTTTGCTCTCAACTAACAATTCTGGTGTCAGCAGTGGGATTTCCTGATGGTCTCCCTGAGAAAATCTGAAGGTTCTCCAAGACCATGGAAGTGTAATAAGTCTCTGTGATCTTAGGACTGAGAAAAAGTGGAACCTGACCAACAAAGGATTAAATGGGATTAAATCAAACACAGTTAGAACCTTGTAAGTCCTCTTGGATTCAGGTCAAACACAGTCTTGGCTCTTGAGTAGGAGGATTAGTACTGAGGACTCTGGATGTCCAGAAAATTAAATTTGGCCTTAGCCCAGGAAAAGACTCAGCATTGTTAGAATTAGCTCAGGTGCCCTGCTTGATTGGCAAACAAATAATTCTGTTGGCATGATCTAAAGGCTTGGTGAGCAGCTGCTACAATCTGGTTAAAGTTAGATTAGTCCTTTGGAAGAGCTTTCTTTTTCTTTTTTCTTCATGTATTTCTCAATTGTCCTGTGATAGCTTATCTGTAACTGAGTTGTAGCCACTCTGATTTACTGATGAACATGGCTTTTTGATCCACCCCTCAAAAGCCAGTGTCACTGGTTAAACCTTGTACCCTACTGGGAAGAAACTGGGACAACTTTATGAGATATCTGTGTCTTGTCTTCTTCTGGTTAATTGATTGACGCTGATGATCCAGTCACCCAACATTAGTCTTACATTCATTCACTTAGGATGACCCTCACTCAGTAAGGAAAACTTGAATTTGACAGGTAGTAAAGCAGGCTCTGACTAGGGCTTCCACTTCAGAAGATCTACAGTGTGCACAAGGTCTTATTTACCTTGGAGAATTTTGAAGAGGAACACTCAGACACCTATAAAGACTACTGTAAACAAGTACAGAAAGGGTGCTTAGAATGGGGAAAATTAATTAAGCCTCATACCTAAAACATCCTTCCAGGTATCAAGCAGGGACTTCCTTCCACTGATTCTTTGATTAGATTTTTTTTCCATGGGAGTTAAGAGGAAAACATTCAAGTTACTGTCTTTTTCTCTGCCTTCACAACCTGGTTGGAGATTGCAGGGATAAAAGACAACTATGAAAAGAAAGGAAATCTTTTTCCTGGTTTGTAGAAATTTATTGCATTATAAACTATTAGAGACTAAATCTGTTAAGTGAAGTTTAATATTTTGACTGTGAATTTTCAAATTATGGTTTAAAGATTTTTGTAACTGCTAAAATGTGGATTTTTTGGAGATTTGATGCTAGGATTAAGATTATTGGCAAACAGGCAAAAAATACATGCTTCTATTACTCTCTTCCCTTCCTGGAAGGCAACAGATGCATTGTTTTTGTAGGTAACTTCATTAACTAAAGAATAAACAGAACTGAAGCTAGGCTAGTCTGAAATTATTCAATAGAATTTAGTAGTTTAGGAAAATTAAACAAAGTCACCTAAATTGAAACAGACTGCAACTAGAGAAGTAAAAATTTAGCAATTTATTGGTATTATATGAGGAAATCTCTACAGGATTCAGTGGAATGTTAGACTAGAATATGATTGGGAAATAAGATGAAATGGACTTAAGTAGTAAAAATAAAATGTTAAATCTGAGTTTAATAAGAAAGATGGAATTTTGAAATTTGTAGGGCTTTAAAGTCCATTGGAAGGAAAAAAAATGCCACAAAAGAGGTTTAAGCAAGTAGAGATAAGAGGAAAATCAGGAGAATCTTAAAGAAAAGTGAAATCCCTTTGTACTGATAGTGTGAATGGAGGGTAAAGTGAGAGTTTGATGCTTTGGAAAAGAGATTGGAGAAGGTGTTTGGTTTTTTTTGTTTGTTTGTTTTTTGTTTTGAATGTCAAGATAAGAAGAAACTTTTTGGAGAAATGCCTGTTAGTAATTTCAGACAGAATGTATTCTATCAAGTTAAAACATTTACCAAATAGACATTATATAAATTTGCAGCATGAAATTTTTAAAGTATAACACACTAAAATTCTGGCCTTGAAAGACCATTAGAAAGGTGTGTCCCAATTTTTAGAGCCTATGGGCTCCAAAAGATGGGGATGGGAATGTAAGACTGCTACCATGAATCTTTGGAAATGAGCTAATTAATAGCAGTGAGCTCTATAATTTGAAGTACTGGCAGCTAATGGCCCTTGGAAAAATTAAGATTTTGAATATTACCATTTGTGATTGTAAATCCAGTTTTGAGTTGTCCTGAAACTAAATTATAATGTGGTCTTTTAAAGTGAGATGCATTCTTTCATTAGGATAATTGTGGTATATTAGAACTTAATGTAAAATATACTTGATGTTATATTAAGACCATATGCTTTGAAAACTGCACAGAATAGGAAAAGGTAAGATCCTTTTGACTCAGTTTCTCCATTGTGAGATTTCCTTAAACAGGAAAATTTCCTACCTCATTCAAATCTAGCCTCAGACACTATCTGTCTCCTGAGAAGGTCACTTCACTGTTTACTTCAGTTTCCTTATTTGTAAAATGGCGATAATAATAGCACCTACTTTGAAGGGTTGCTGTATCAAATAAGAAAACTGTAAAATGGTTAGCACAGTGCCTGGCACACAGTAAGCACTATATAAATGTTAGCTATTTTTATTATTAAGTGTAATTAATCTATACTGGTTTTAAATGTGATTAGTTTGGAATGCCAAATTGATAGATAGATGAGATGATTTTCTATTTAAGAGGATTCAGAAATAAATTCAACTGAATTGGTGTCATTTGACTGGCAAAAAGTTTGTGTTATGTTCTAAAACATCATATTCTTTATGTTATTGTTAGGCTTCTACTTTTTCTTGTGTGTGATTTTTTTTTAAATGATTATATGAGAAATGCTGTTAATTTTAAAAATGATACCCAGAGGGTGATACAATTCTATCATTAGAAAAGTAACTACTCTTTCAATTCAAACATTGTGAGCAGAAAAAAATGCCTGGAAGGCTGGAGATTAGGCAGGAAATGGCCCAGCAGGAGATAGAAGACCCTCTTAGCTTCTCACTTACTTTCCTATTCCTTTTTCCTCTAGGGTCAGGAGCAACAGGAGATGGAAGGCCAGAAGACAAAGAAAACGTGCTCTGGTTTGCAGGAGAGGTTCTCCATACCACCGCTGAGAAATCAGGCAGGCAGTGAGAGGTCAAAGTTCCCTTGTGCTGGCAGATGGAAGTCCACCTGCCCCTTGCTACTTTCCCCCAGGGATATATGCATAATGGACAGAAGGTCTATCTCCTCTTCCCACCAGAGGCAGAGGCTCCTATCTGTGCCCCTTTCATCAAACTCCACCTTTTATCTTTGAACTCTCTTTCACTAATTGCCCTGTCCTAAAAACAAACAAAAAACCCTTAGCCTTGCATTTTGTCAAACTACTATCAAATATTCTCCTCTCTCTGGTCATCACTTTTTTTTTTTAAAGCAACTGTCTTGCTTACTGTCTTCACTTCCTCCTTTTCCTTGACTTTTCAACCCTTGGAAGTCAGATTTCCAAACCCCACAATTGAATTAAAATGCTCTTTCCCAGGTTTCCAAGGATCACTTAAATGCTTAGTTCGATATCCTTGTCTCAGTCCTTCTGGACTTCTCTGCATCATTTAATAATGTGTACCATTCTCTCCAGAGTACCACCATCTTTTTCCAGTCATAGTTGTATAATTTTAGTGTCATCCTTGATTAATCCTCTTCTTTTAATTTCCATTTTCTCTCAGTTGCTATGCATTTTCAGTCATAACTCCACATATTTCCTATCCATTCCCTTCTCTTCATTCACTATTCTGGTTCAGGCCCTCATCATCTCTTCTTTGGGCCACTGGACCTGGCTCCTAATTGGATTCCCTTCTTTGGATCCTCCGGTCTCTAATCCAGAGGTTCCCAAAGTGGGTGATACCACCCCCTGAGGAGAACCGGACAGATCCAGAGAGGCTGTAGTAGCCTCAAGTATAATGGGGCCGGGTGATGAATAAAAATAAGGGGGTGGTGGAATCATAAGGAAAGAAAAGAAGAAAAAAATTTAAAACCATTCATACGTTTCATCTGTTGTGTAACAGAGTTAATGTTGTAGTGATTACATTATTTTCCAAATAAACACACAAAATGCAAATTATAACTAATCAGTGGTCAAGTCTGCCAACAGGTCTTAACAAGCAAGTGTTGGCAGGTGAGCATATCTTGCATTGTCAGGAAGTCCAGCATGCATCAGCAGGAATATGTATGTGTAATGACTTATTTACAATACGATACTATACAGTTATAAGAAATTTCAATGCAGAAAAAAACCCCACAAATTTATAATAAATTACTAAATTTAAGATGTCATTGAAAAAAATTATATTTTTTTAAAATGATGCAAATTTTTAAAGAATGTTAAAGGGTTAAAGAAAATAGATTTCTAGGGAAGTGCTGAGTAATTTTTTTTTAAGGGGGCAGTAGGCCAAATAAGCCTGGGAACCTCTGTTGTAATCCATCCTCCAATTAAATATTCAGATGGATCTATGAACTCATCAACATGGATATTCCCCCCAGCATTACAGATTTCAACCTATCCATATCTGCCCATCTAGTATAATCCTTTTCTGTATCTTCCAATAAGTTTGCTAGAGGGAGGTTCTATCCAATCTCATAGTCTTTTGGAATCCCATGGTTATAAGTGGAACTGTTAGGCTGTGTATGACTGTTTGTTTTTTCAAATGACCAGACCATCTATTTGGAAGGGGGAAAAAGTTGTACTGAGGTCTTTTGTCTTTACATCACAGTCATTTCAATTTAAACAAAAGCATTTGATACAGTGACCCCACTGGGTCGTGTATAAAACATTCTGACCTAGGGGTGCCTTGAAGCAGTACAGATTGGAATTGGTACTGAATAAGATTAGCTGTGCTTTGAATTACAGCTATGGTACAATAAAAGAACCAGTTCTAGTGTACCCCTGATCCTCAAGAGTGTCTGCTAAGGAAATCTTGGCAGGTTCCATAGGTGACAAATCCTTTATTTTGACCTCTTTCTACTGACTAGGAAGAGGTATGAAGAAAGGGAAAATTGATCTAGGCTCCAAGAAACCCTGCACCTTGCTCTTTGAAAGCTTTTGTAGTTTTTCTTCTGCTAAGTTACCATTTTCTTGTCAGAGGGCCATTAAGAAAAAAAGTAAATTGGTAAATCCTGTGTATGGAGGAGGTGAGGCAGTGAATGAGCAGGGAAGCTTACAAGTGTTGGAACAAGGACTGAGAGCACAAATCAATGGGATGTCCAATTTTGTTAATTATCAAGCATATTTCAGGCCACACCTCTTTAAAGCATGAGCAAAGGGGTACCCGCTGGTACAGAAGAGATTAGAGCACAATTCACTGGGCACCGAGTACAATTAATGCTAGGGGAAAAGAAAACTCTTACTACTCTGTGATGGAGTACACTGGTTTGGTGGCCTGAGGTTAGTGTCACCTGGTGGCCAAATTCTATACTATACCCCAATCTCAGCCCTCCTGGTGGGTTAATTAAATAACTACAAGACAGCCTGGGCACTTTGTAGATTAAAAAAAGCAGGGAAAGGACCCACATGTAAGTGGATGCACCCCCAATCAGTCATCTATGTGTTAGAACCTGCTCTAGGTGATGGAAATACAAAAATAAAAAAAGATCATCTGTTGCTCCTCCCGGCAAGACGCTTACAATCTATGGGTCAAGGCAACAGGTACCCACAAGTGAACATACCAAGCAAACACGTGGTTAGGTTGGGAGCAGAAAAGGCCCCACGTGGGAAGATGAGCTTCAAATGAGCCGGGAAGGAAGCGGCAGATCGATGGATTCGGGTAAAAGTCGCTACCCATCCGCACACTGGAAGCTCTGTCGGTGGAGACCGGGTTTTCCGTGTGGTCTTGGTGTTCGGCACAGGGCTCATCGCAAAAGAAGGCTTAATAAACAGACCCCCGCCCCGCCCCAGCGACTGGCAGAAAAATAATTCCCGCCATCTCCCAGTAGCTGCATGCCTCTGTCCTAGGCATGCGCACAAACCTCCTCAGCTCTCCGACTCCACTTCCGGAAATCCCAGCCTCAAGATCTCTATTCTATCAAGATAGCGGTTGCTACGGAAACATTAAGAGGCACCAAAGTGCAGCATCCTTGGGCTGTGGAGCCAGTTGAGGGAGAATGGCCGGAAGGGGCGGGAGGAAGTGCGCTCCGACGTCTCTTCCGGTTCCTCTCTGCTGTCACTCAGGCAGCCTGGCCTCATGGACTTGCTTTGTGTCTCCTCCTTGTTCCCTGTCCCGGACCCGGGAGCTGGGGCTCCTCCGGCCTTCGGCCCTCCCTCCGACCCAACGAGTCCCGCGGCCGCTCCTGGCGAGCCGAGCTGCCCCCAGGGATCGGGGGTGTGCGCTGAGCGGAGCCGGCTGCCAGGCCCTGCCTCGGGGGTCTTTGTGAGTGCGGGGCCGGCGATTCTCTTGGCAGGTGCCTGGTCGGGCCCTTTCCTGGGCTCGCCGCCCCCCGCCGGCCCTTGAGTCTCTCTCGCTGCTCCCCGTCTGCGGGGAAGGAGAGCTGGCGCAGCCCCGGGTTCTGCTCCCCCTGAGCACTCGCCTGCCACGTCCTGGTCAGGCTCCCCGCGGTCCTCACAGCGGCTTTGGGGCTGGAGCCGCAAGTGCCCCTCGTGTGCCTGGTCTTTGAACCTCCGGGGTCTGGGTTGTTCGTGAGCTTCTTCTGCGGGAGGAGTGGGGTGAGAGGGGCTGGTTCTGTCCATGATCTGGAAGGGGCAAGGTAGTCTAATGCTTGTCTTGGGCCGTTTTTCTTTCCCAGTTCTGCCTTCTGAGCTCTCTGCCCTTCTCCAGGGTGGGAATGGCCCCTGTATTCCTGACAGCGCCAGGCTGCAAAGTGAGTTCAGTTTGTTCTTGAAGAAATACTTGTTTCTTAATCTTTGACCTAGAACCTAAGAAATGGGGTCCATCTTGTTTAAGCCAGGCATTAAGTCTTCTTGATAGATAGATAGATAGATAGATAGATAGATAGATAGATAGATAGATAGATAGATAGATAGATAGATAGATATAGATATGGGGCACAGGGTGAGTTGAAGATGAAGGGGTCATATCTGTAGAATAAAATCAAGGAGTGAAAGAGGATTAAACTGGGAGAAGGAGAAAGGGAGAGGTAGAATGGGTTAAATTATCTCACAAAAAATGAAAAGAAAAGGCTCTTACAGTGGAGGGGAAACAGGGGAAGGTGAGAGAGAATGAATGAATCTTATTCTCATAGGATTTGGCTTAAGGATGGAATAACATACACACTCAATTGGGTTTGGAAATCTGTCTTACCCTACAGGAAAATAGGGGGAGAAGGGAACAAGAGAGCAGGGGAATGATAGAGAGGAGGGCAGATTGGGAAAGGGGGTAATCAGAAGCAAACACTTCTGAGAAGGGACAGGGTCAAAAGAAAGAATAGAATAAATGATGGGGCAGAATAGGATTAAGCAAAATAGAGTTAGTTTTTCACAGCATGACTACTATGGAAGTGTTTTGCATAACTGCACATGTATAACCTATATTCAGTTGCTTGCCTTATCATTGAGAGTTGGTGGGGAGGGAAGAAGGGAGAAAATTTGGAACCCAAAGTTTTAAAAACACATGTTTAAAAAAAAGTTTTCATATGCAACTGGGAAATAAGAAATACAGGAAATGGGGTACAGAAATCCATCCTGCCCAAAGGAAAATTGAAGGGGAAGGGGTTAAGAGAAGGGGGGGAGAGATAGAAGGGAGGGTAGACTAGGGGAAGGGATATTCAGAATGCATGCCATTTTGGGGTGGGGGAGGGGCGAGATGGAGTGAAAATTTGGAACTCAAAATCAAATGTTGAAAACTGAAAATAAAAAAAAATATGTATATATATATATATATATATACATATGTATATATATACACATATATCTCCTTGGGCTTTACTTTCCTCATTTGCAATTGGAGGGGTTGCACTAGATGGTATCCAAGATCCTTGTCTCTCTTTCTATATCTATTATTGTATGATCCTAGCCTCATCATCATCGGGTAGAATTTCAAGCTAGAGTCCAATTCCCTCATTGTAGAGATGAAGAAAAAGCCCTACAGAGAGAAATAATAATAATAATAGTTATTTATGTAACACTTGAAGATTTACAGAGTCTTTTCAGACAGCTCTTTTGGGCCTTGAAATAAATTTACAGATGACACATTAGGTAAGAGGTGAAGTTTCATCCAGGTCTTCTTGACTCCAGTTCAGTACTTAATTCACAATGTCACTTGACTTTTCTGTGGTTACACTGGTAGCAAGTAGCAGAACCAGGATTCTGTTACTGGTCCCTTAACTCTTGGGGCTCTTTCTGTTTTATACCATATCATTCTGCTTAACATTCTCCATAGCAAATGTGCTTTATACTTTGCCATTCTCCCTCTTTTTCCATCCAAAGTTAATCATTCATACTGTGTGATTGCTAAGTCCTGAGCTGGGTGCTGCAATAGACAAAAAATAAATCACATGAAAATAATATAGATTTACATCAATCTCATGAGTTACACAGCATTTTCCCCCAGAAATGTGCAGTTATTGAAAGCATTATTTCCCCATTTGACAGATGAAGAAACTGATAGAGGAGAAGTGACCTTCATTTTATCATATATCGAGGCAAGATTAAAAAAGTTAGAATAAGTTACAATATGAGGCAGTTTAAACAAGTACATCAAATATGTATTCATAGAAGGAAGATAATATAGAATTTGTATCTGAATTTTTTCCTTCATAGCCACCTTTTTTTTTTCTTTTGGCTAATCTAGTGATTAACCTTATTGGCCTCAATTCAAAAGCTTCTGTTGTGGGAGAGGCAGAGGAAAAGATAAGACTTGGTTGGCACTCATTTCTGTGTTAAGTTGAGCTCAGAAGGCAGCTGGAGAGAGAAAAATAACTGTAAGGCAATAATACAATAATGCTCACATCTAATTTTAAAAGTTAACTGTGAGAATAGCTATTCATGGAATTTTATTGTGTTAAGCTATAATGTGTCTTAAAAGTTAAATTGTTTAGGAGGCAGTATGACAGAGTGATGCATGTGGTTCCTGGATAGTGTTGCAATCCTGCCTTTTAACAGATTAACTGACACAAAGCAAGAATCCATTTTGAAGTTTATTAATCTCCTGAGGCCTAACTTTTTTCAAGTATAAACTATGGGAAATATAAATTGAAAGTGCGTACCTCACAGGCCTTTTTCACGATTCAAATGAGATAATATCCATAAAGTAGTTTGCAAACTGAAATTCTGTACAATGTTACCTATTAATGTTAAAGAAGAAAGTGCCATTTTAGGGGGTTTTAATGGTAGACGTTTGAACTAGTCTGAAATGTTTAAGGTAAGAAATGGCAGTGGAGAATGTTAATCAACAGAAATGGTATTTGACTATTGAAGGAAGATTGCCTTTTGCTTCTGATTGGGGATCTATAATACTTGAAATTTGTTAAAATATTAGGTGTCTAATAAAAAAAACCAGTTGCTATCAAATGGGCATTTGAAGGAAATGTTGCTTCTCCATTAAGAAGATGATGATGAGGTTGATTGGGGGTATGACAGCCATTCTTAGAATCATTTCTTCATCTGTAAAATGAAAATGATAATTTTTTTGTTTTGTTTTGTTTTGGTCAATTGGGGTTAAATGACTTGCCCAGGGTCACACAGCTAGTAAGTAAGTGTCAAGTGTTTGGTCTGAGGCCGGATTTGAACTCAGGTCCTCCTGACTTCAGGGCCGGTTCTCTATCCACTGTGCCACCTAACTGCCCCTTGAAAATGATAATTCTTGCCCTGTTTCACAAGAAATTTCTAGAATAAAGTACTTCATAAACTAAATACATCCAACATAGATGTGTTTTATGTAGGTATGTATGTAAAAACATACGCACACACACACACATATATAACAACTATTGCTGTTCATAAATGGTGAAAGGTACATAGTTGATACTCAGTATGTAATTGCATTAAACCTTAAACACCAGCAACTTCCCCCCTAAAGTTTCTGCCAAATTTAGGTCCAAAAGGAATTGGTGACATTCAAGGATGTGGCTGTGGACTTTACCCAGGAAGAGTGGGGAGACCTGGACCCTTCTCAGAAGGAGTTGTACCGGAATGTGATGCTGGAGAACTATAGAAACCTTGTCTTTCTGGGTAAGGACAACTATCCCCAGTACCTCAGATTCTCTTTATTGTGGTACTTTACTTCACTTATTAAAATATCATTTTCTAAGTGGTAAACATTTGAGAGTTATTGTTTGGCATGCGGAGATTAGTTTGTTCTTGTGGCCAACGAAGGTATACTCTGCTCCTTAGTCTTAGATGAATAGTCTTTCCTGTGTATAGCCGGAAACTAGCTGCTTGTTTATATTGCCTCTGAAGTTGTAACCTCCCCCATTCTCTGTCCCTTTAAGTCAAAGATTCTCCCCTAAAGATCCAAAGCAGATTCTAAGAACAAGAAAATTTCATCTTATTAGAGGGGTGGGTCAAATGTAATTTTTAGTGGCAAATCCTCTATAGGTAGCCCCAGTATTTATCAGGAACATAGAGAAATTGATTCTTCAGAGGCCCTGTAACATCCTTTGAGCATAACTCGTAAGCTTCTTTATCCCAGAGGCTGAATGAGGATGTGATAGGGACCTCTGACCTCAATACTTTTCCATTTCCAATGAACAGGACTTGCAGTTCAGAAACCAGATGTGATCTCCCACTTGGAAGAAGGGGAAGCACCTCAGATCCAGGACAAAGAAGTAGCAAGGGCCCTCTGTCTAGGTAAGTCAATGAAGACCAGACATATGGAAGTTGTAAGCCACATCTTAACTGGTCTTTCTGTGGAAGAACCAGTGAAATATTAGTATTAAGTATCCTTAAGGGCTCTCATGTCTTGAGAGAAGAGCTGGAACTATGTCATATGAGTTCTTGATAAAATAGTTTACTTACATTTGTCCTCTCTTGAATTCCTCCATTTTAGGGGAAGAGTTTTCTTCAATCAAAAATGGATCTTCCTCTTCCATTTATTCCTTGGGGTTATTTAATCTCTAGCAGCTATTATTTTGACTCATTTTTCTTCATCATTCCTTTAAAAAAATTCTTTTTTAAATTAAGAAATTTTCTCTTTGTTTCCCCTCCCTTTGTTGAAACAAAAAAGAAAACCAGACTTGAAATAAATTTGCATAGTCAAAAAAAATTCCTGTATTGAACATGAAATAAAAGTATAAAAATAGGCAGAGACAGCTACCCCTATTTACTGACGAAGTGACAACAAAAAAAACCTGAGAAAACATCAGCAAATAAACTTATCAAGAAAACACTAACAAAATCTTACTGAAACAATCAACAGTTTCAGGAAACCAGGTAGTTTGATTATTACGAGTACTAAATCTGTGAATTAATTTAAGTACTACCATTTAATATTATCACAAACAAAATATGAGCAGTGAATATCTTTTAATTGTTTAAATTATTTTTCATTTTTTCAAATATAGATCTTGAATGACTTTCTCACAGATATTGTATGCATTTTGTAGTTACTTTTGTGTGTTTTATAACCTGGTTTCCTGAAACTGTTGACTGTTTCAATAAGATTTTGTTAGTGTTTTCAGGAAACCAGGTTATGAAACGCACAAAAATCAAAGCACTTTTACAAAGCGGTAATAAAATCCAGGAATTATGAATAGAAAGGGATACCCCATTCAAAGTAACTACAAAATGCATACAATATTTGTGAACCAGTCATTCAAGATCTATATTTGAAGAAATGAAAAATAATCATTATCAAGTGTTTTTTCCTAAATGACAGCATCCTTTCTTATCCTAGTTGCTTAGATTGGTAGTGCTAATGCTTTTCAATTTCATGTAACTGAAAAAATCTATTTTATAGTTTGTGATTCCCTTTATTATTTGCTTAAAGTTCCACTCCCAGAAATTGCTGTGATATAAGCCTGGGTTTTGTTCTTTTAATGTTTTGAAGTATGATCTGTAATATTATGGCTCTATATCCATTTTTAATTTATTGTGGCTTGTGTAAGATGATCTAAACCTAATTCCAGTCCAATTTCTCTCAGGTCTTTCCAGAAGATTTTACCAAATTGTGAGTTTTTCTTCAACTAATTTTTATTTTTATGCTTATCTAACACTGATTGTGATTATTCCTGAAACACCTAATCCTGCCCACTGAATTGCTTTTGTAATTTTTAACAAACAAGTGATTTTGCTGATGTTTGTTTCATTACAAGTGGAAGTGCTATTCCCTCCTCTCCCCTCCCTGACCCTTCCTTCCTACTTAAAAAAAAATTTCCCTTCAGATTTTTGAATTTTTGTCCCTCTAAAGAAATTATGTTGTCTGGTTTTATCAAGTAACTCCTTAATGCCAATTCTAGGAAGAAATAAAATAGAGAAAGATGACTAAAGAAAAATAGCCCTGATGAATATTAATACAAAAAATGTAAATATTCTGTCAAATTTAAGCAAAGAATATATAGTAGTACATCAAAAAATGTAGACAGTTTTTTTTTTTGATAGGGAAGTTGAGATAAGACTTATCCTTTCAAATTCTACAACTCCCTTATCAATTTACTATCTAGTTCTCCATACCATCTTTTCCAAACTTTTTGATCCCTCCTCAAACTTCCTGTGGCTTCTCCTACCCCCACCCTCTCAAATGAGATCCTTGCTTCATATTTTACTGAAAAAATTGAAGCCATTCCCCAAGAGCTCAAAAACCCCTCACTTGATCCTTATATCCCCACTATCTGTCATCCTATAGATCTTCTGCCCTTTGCAGCTAAACTCCTTGAGAAGGCCATCTACAATAGATACCTCCCCTTCTCCTCTTACTCTCTTCTTAATTCCATAAATCCAGCTTCTGATCTCAGCATTCAACTGAAACTACTCTCTCAACAGTTACTAGTGATCTCCTAAATGCCTAATCAATGAACTTTTCTCAGTCCTCATTCTTCTTGACCCCTCTGTTGTCTTCGACAATGTCAATCACTCTGTTCTCCTTGATATTCTCTTCTCTCTAGGTTTCTGAGATACCACTCTCTCCTGGTTCTCCTCCTACCTATCAAACCTTTCCTTCTCAATCTCCTCATCCAGGTCATGCCCAGTAACCATGGTTGTCCCACCGGGCTCTGTCCTGGGCCCTTCCTCTATACAATTTAACTTGGTATTCTCATCACCTTCCATGAATTATTATCAGCACATCTGTGCTAATGACTTTCAAATCCAACCCTAACCTCTCTGCTGATCTCTAGTTTTTCATTTCCAACTACCTGTTAGATATCTCAAACTGGAAGTCCTGTAGGCATCTTAGACTCAACATGACTAAAACTAAATTAATTATCCTTCCCATTAAACTCTCCTCCCTTTTAAACTTCCATATTATGGTTGAGGATTCCATCATCCTCCAAGTCTTCCAGGCTTACAACCTAGGTGTCATCTTTGACTCCCCACTCTCCCTCCACCTATATCCAATCTCTTACCAAGATCTGTAGATTCTACCTTTATAAAATCTCTTGAATAAGCCCCTTGTCTCCTCTGATACTGCAACCACACTGGTGCAGGCCAAGATCACTTTATGCTTGTACTATTGTAGTAAGCTGCTGGGGGGTCTGCCTGCCACTTATCTCCCCACACCTGTCCATCCTTTGGCAACCTGTCAAAATGATTTTCTAAAATGCCACTCTGCCCATGTCACCCCCATAGTCAATAAACTCCAGTATTTTCCTACCTCCAGGATCAAACATAAAGTCCTCTGTTTGGTGTTCAAAGCCCTCCATAATCTAGCTTCTCCCTTCACCTTTCCAATCTTCTTGAACTTTATATACCCTGTCCCACCATGTACTCTTTGGTCCAGTGACACTGACCTCCTGGATGTTCCATGAATATACTCCATTTCAGCTCCAGGCATTTTTTCTCCATCCCTGGAATATTCTCCTTCATTGTCTCCATATCCTGGCTTCCCTGGCTTCCTTCAAGTCTCAGCTGAAATCCCACCTGTTACAGGAATCTTTTCCTATTTCCTCTTAATTCTAATGCTTTCCCTCTGTTAATTATTTCCTATTTATCCTGTACATAGCTGGTTTGTACATATTTATTTGGTTGTTGTCTCCCCCGTTAGACTGTGATCTCCTCAAGAGCAAGGATTGTCTTTTACCTTTCTTTTTATCCCCAGCTCTTAACACAGTACCTGATGCATAGTAAGTGCTTAATAAATGCTTGTTGACTGACTTTCAGAATTAATTGAAAACATTTACATTTTTGTTTATTTCAGATGGGAAAACTAGACCTGGAACTGAGGCAACTCAGGAAGGACTCAGAAGGAATAGTTTCCATATCTCTAAAGTGGAAAAAACCTGGGAATATTATGTGAAATTGAAGGGACTACAGAGGAACCAGGAAGAGAAACTTTCTAGGTGAGTAAAACAGTCACTCAACAGAAAACTCAGCAAACATGGTGCTATTTTCAGGCTAAATTTAATACCTTAGCAGTTGTCCATATATGAAAATATCTCCATAAATGTGATATACATTAATAGAATTTCTAACAGTATTCAGGTTTAAGCAACTGAAATTTGAATATACTAAATATAAAAATTTGTTTAGTTTATATTTCAAGTCATTTTAGTAGTTTAGAGCAGTGACCACTAATCTATACATAAGGATCCCTGAGAGCTCCATATTGAATTAGTTTTAAAATGTATTCTTATCTATGTTTTATTGTATTTTTATTTATTTTATTAAATGTTTTCAGGTTATCACATTTTAATCTGGTTTCAGCCACATGGGAGTACTATGGGCTGCGTGTGGCCAGGGACACCTGTTTGATACTTCTGGTTTAGAATATCTGTATAGTAGATATTTTGTGAATATTACACATATAACTACAATTCATCCATTACTTCTTATATGGAGTTCCTTTTGGAGAAAGTCTTCATAAAAGTAATGAATACAAAAAGGCCAACTGGAATACACATCTTTTTGAACAAAAGATAATTCATAGTAGAGAGAAGCCTTATGAATGTATTGATTGTGGGAATCCTTTTTGGTTCTAGCTTTACTCAACATCAGAGCTTATATATTGGAGAGAGTCCTTATGAATATGGAAAGGTCTTCTGCTGGTGCTCACAATTTACCCAACATCAGAGATTACATGCTGGAGAGAAACCTTATAAATGTCATGTATGTGAAGCAAAATTCCCCTATAACAAATACCTTAATGGCAGTCAGAAAATTCACACTCTAGAGAAGCCATATGAACATAAAGATTATGTGAAGGCGTTTGACCAGAGGTTACAGTTATCTCCATATCAGAAACTCAATACTGGAAAGAAACCTTATGAATGTAATGATTGTGGGAAGGCCTTCTGCCAGAGTTCACAGTTAACTGGACATCAGAGAATTCATACTGGAGAGAAGCC